>NW_022440497.1:0-6996 GCF_009761245.1 Sapajus apella
TGTATATAGCTGGAATATCTCTTTCCAAGTTCTACAAAGAAAGGGTTTCTCAACTGCTACATTCACACATCCGTTTAACTCTGTAAGTTGAGTATACACCTTTACAGTCATTCTCCTACATATCTTCGTTTCTGTTTTAGAGCCAGATATTTCTCATTACACCCTATACTTCCATTCATTTAGATATATCCAAAAGCAGCTTTTAGAAAAAACGTGTTTCTAACTCGCTGAATCTATACATAGATGCAGCTTGCTAAGGTGAACGAACTCACAGCACAGAAGTTTGAAACAGTCGTTTCTCCTATGGTTTACACGCTCTCTTACCGCTAATTCTCATGAGCCTGTGTATAGCTGGAAATATCTCTTTCCAGATACTCCAAACAATTGGTTTCTGAAATGCTACATTCACAAAAATGATTAACTCTGCAACTTGAATATACACCTTGACAATTATTCTGCTACATAGCTCTGTTTTTGTTTTAGAGAAAGACATTTCTCATTACATGCTATACTCCCATTCACTCAGGATTATCTAAACACAGCTTTTACAAGAAACGTGTTTCTATCTCGCTGAATCTAACCATAGACGCAACTTCCTAAAGTGAACGAACACACAGCAGAGAAGTTTGAATCAGACGTTTCTCCGGTGGTTTAGATTCGATCTTACTGCTAACTGTTATGAGCCTGTATATTGCTGGAAATATATCTTTCCAAACTCTCCAAAGAAAGGGTTTCTCAACTGCTACATTCACACATCTGTTTAACTGTGTAAGTTGAATAAACACCTTGACAATCATTCTACTACATAGCTCCGTTTTTGTTTTAAAGCCAGATATTTCTCATTACATCCTATACTACCTTTCATTCAGGAATATAAAAACGCAGCTTTTAGAAGAAACGTGTTTCTGTCTCGCTGAATATAATCATAGATGCAACCTCCTAAGACGAACGAACACACAGCAGAGAAGTCTGAAACAGACATTTATCCTGTGGTTTAGACGCGATCTTACCGCTTATTGTTAAGAGTCTGTATATGGCTGTAAATATCTCTTTCCAGATTCTCCAACGAAAGTGTTTCTTAACTGCTACATTCACACATCTGTTTAACTCTGTAAGTTGAATGTTCACCTTGACAATCATTCTGCTACATAGCTACATTTTTGTTTTAGAGTCAGATATTTCTCTTTACACCCTACACTCCCATTCACTCAGGAATATCCAAACGCAGCTTTTAGATAAAACGTGTTTCTAACTCGCTGAATCTAATCATAGATGCAACTTCCTAATATGAACGAATACACTGAAGAGTAGTTTGAAAGAGACGTTTCTCCTGTGGTTTAGACGTGATCTTTCTGCTAATTCTTATGAGACTGTATATGGTGGGAAACATCTCTTTCCAAACTGCCCAAAGAAAGGGTTTCTCAAGTGCTTCTTTCACACATGTCTTTAACTCCGTAAGTTGAATGTACACCTTGACAATCATTCTGCTACATAGCTCCGTTTTTGTTTTAGAGCCAGATATTTCTCATTACATAATATACTCCTATTGACTAAGAAATATGCAAACTCAGCTTTTAGAAGAAACGTGTTTCTCACTCGCTGAATCTAATCATAGATACAACCTCGTTATGTGAACGAACAAACAGAAGAGTAGTTTGAAAGAGACGTTTCTCCTGTGGTTTAGACGCGATTTTACCGCTAATTCTTATGAGCCTGTATATGGCTGGAAATATCTCGTTCCAAATTCATCAAAGAAAGGGTTTCTAAACTGCTACATTCACACATCTGTTCATCTCTGTAAGTTGAATATACACCTTGACAATCATTCTGCTTCATAGCTCCGTTTTTGTTTTAGAGCCGGATATTTCTCATTACATCCTATACTCCCTTTCACTCAGGAATATCCAAACGCAGCTTTTAGAAGAAACGTTTTTCTAACTCGCTGAGTCCAATCGTAGATGCAACTTCCTCAGGTGAACGAACACACAGCAGAGAAGATTGAAACAGACGTATCTCCTGCGGTTTAGATGCGATCTTACCGCTAATTCTTATGAGCCTGTATATGCCTGGAAATATCTCCTTCCAGATTCTCCAAAGAAAGGGTTTCTGAACTGCTACATTCACACATCTGTTTATCTCTCTAAGGTGAATACTCACTGTGACAATCATGCTGCCACATAGCTCCGTTTTGGTTGAGAGCAAGATATTTCTCATTACACCCTATACTCCCATTCAGTCAGGAATATCCAAACGCAGCTCTGCAACTTGAAAGTACACCTTGACAATCATTCTGCTGCAATGCTCCGTTTTTCTTTTTAGAGAATGATATTTCTCATTACATCCTATACGCCCATTCACTCAGGAATATCAAACACAGCCTTTAGAAGAAACGTGTTCCTAACTTGCTGAATCTAATCATAGATGCAATTTCATCCTGTGAACGAACACACAGAAAAGCAGTTAGAAAGAGTCGTTTCTCCTGTGCTTTAGATGCGACCTTACCACTAATTCTTACGAGCCTGTATATGGCTGGAAATATCTCTTTCCAGATTCTCCAAAGAAAGGGATTCTCAACTGCTACATTCCCACATCTGTTTAACCCTGTAAGTTGTATATACACCTTGACAATCATTCTGCTACATAGCTTCGTTTTTGTTTCAGATGCAGATATTTCTCATTGTACCCTGTACACCCATTCACTCAGGAATATGCAAACGCAGCTTTTAAAAGAAACGTGTTTCTAACTCGCTGAATCTAATTGTAGATGCACCTTCCAAAGGTGAACGAACACACAGCAGAGTAGTTTGAAACAGACGATTCTCCTGTGGTTTAGAAGAGATCTTACTGCTAACTTTTAAGAGCCTGTATATGGCTGGAAATATCTCTTTCCAGATTCTCCAAAGAAAGGGTTTCTGAACTGCTACATTCACACATCTTTTTAACTCTGTAAGTTGAATATACACCTTGACAATCATTCTGCTACATAGCTCCGTTTGTGTTTAAGAGCCAGATATTTCTCATTACATACCATACTCCCATTCACTCAGGAATATCCAAACGCACCTATTAGAAGAAACGTGTTTCTAACTCGCTGAATCTAACCATAGAAGCAACTTCCTAAGGTGAATGAACACAGAGCAGAGAAGTTTGAAACAGACGTTTCTCCTGTGGTTTAGACGTGATGATACCGCTATTTCTTACGAGCCTGTATATGGGTGGAAATATCTCTTTCCAAATTCTCCAAAGAAAGGGTTTCTGAAGTGCTACATTCACACAGCTGTTTAACTCTTTAAGTTCAATATACATCTTGACAATCATTCTGCTACATAGCTCCTTTTTTGTTTTAGAGCCAGATATTCCTCATTACATCCAATAATTCTTACGATCCTGTATATGGCCGGAAATATCTCTTTCCAGATTCTCCAAAGAAAGGGTTTCTGAACTTCTACATTCACTTATCTTTTTAACTGTGTAACTTGAATACACACCTGGATAATCATTGTGCTACATAGCTCCATTTTTGTTTTAGAGGCAAATATTTCTCATTATATCCGGTACTCTCATTCACTCAGGAATATCCAAAAGCAGCTTTAAGAAGAAACGTGTTTCTACCACGCTAAATCTAAACATAGATGCAACTTCCTAAGTGAATGAACACACACCAGAGAAGTTTGAAATAGACGTTTCTCCTGTTGTTTAGAAGCGGTCTTACCGGTAATTGTTATGATCCTGTATATGGCTTTAAATATCTCTTTCCAGATTCTACAAAGCAAGGGTTTCTGAACTGCTACATTCACACAGCTGTATAACTCTGTAAGTTGAATATACTCCTTGAGAATTATTCTGCTACATAGCTCCGTTTTTGTTATTGAGCCAGATATTTCTCATTACATCCTATACTCCCATGCCTCAGCAATATCCAACGCAGCTTTTAGAAGAAACGTGTTTCTAACCCGCTGAATCTAATCATAGATGCAACTTCCTAAGATGAACGAACACACAGGAGAAAAGGTTGAAACAGACGTTTCTCCTGTGGTTTAGATTCGAACTTACCGCTAATTCTTATGATCCTGTATATGGCCGGAAATATCTCTTTCCAAACTCTCCAAAGAAAGGGTTTCTCAACTACTACCTTCACACGTCTGTTTATCTCTTTAAGTTGAATATACACCTTGACAATCATTCTGCTACATAGCCCCGTTTTTGTTTTAGAGCCAGATATTTCTCATTACACACTATAATCCCATTCACTCAGAAATATGCAAACTCAGATTTAAGAAGAAACATGTTTCTGATTCTCTGAACCTAATAATAGATGCAACTTCCTAAGATGTACGAAGACACAGCATAGAAGTTTGAAACAGACGTTTATCCTGTGGTTCAGACGCGATCTTACCGCTAATTTTTATGAGCCTGTATATGGCTGGAAATCTCTTTCCAAATTCTCCAAAGAAAGTGTTTCTCAACTGCTACATTCACACAACTGTTTAACTATGTAAGTTGAATATACACGTTGACAATCATTTTGCTACATAGCCCCATTTTTGTTTTAGAGCAAGATATTTCTCATTACTTCCTATACTCCCTTGGACTCAGGAATATCCAAACGTAGCTTTAAGAAGAAACGTGTTTCTTTTTTTTTTCCCATTTATTTATTTTATTGCATTTTAGGTTTTGGGGTACATGTGAAGAACATGCAATATTGTTGCATAGGAACAGACATGGCAGTGTGATTTGCTGCCTTCCTCCCCATCACCTACATCTGGCATTTCTCCCCTTGCTATGTCTCCCCAGATTCCCACCCCCACCCTCCCTCCCCTATTTCCCCCCAACTGACCCCAGTGAGTAGTGCCCCCCTCCCTGTGTCCATATGTTCTCATTGTTCAACACCCGCCTGTGAGTGAGAACATGCGGTGTTTGATCTTCTGCTCTTCTGTCAGTTTGATGAGAATGATGGTTTCCAGGTTCATCCATGTCCCTACAAAGGACCCTAACTCATCGTTTTTGATGACAAAGGGCTGATATCCAAAATTTACAAAGAACTGAAACAGATTTACAAGAAAAAATCTAACAAGCCCATTCAAAATTGGGCAAAGGATATGAACAGACACTTTACAAAAGAAGACATACTTGAGGCCAACAAACATATGAAAAAATGCTCATCATCACTGGTCATCAGAGAAATGCAAATCAGAACTACATTGAGATACCATCTCACGCCAGTTAGAATGACGATCATTAAAAAATCTGGAGACAACAGATGCTGGAGAGGATGGGGAAGAAATAGGAACACTTTTACACTGTTGGTGGGAGTGTAAATTAGTTCAACCATCGTGGAAGACAGTCTGGCGATTCCTCAAGGACATAGAAATAGAAATTCCATTTGACCCAACAATCCCATTACTGGGTATATATCCAAAGGATCACAAATCGTTCTACTATAAGGGCACGTGCACACGAATGTTCATTGCAGCACTGTTTACAATAGAAAGACCTGGAACCAACACAAATGCCCATCAACGATAGACTGGATAGGGAAAATGTGCCACATATGCATCACGGAATATTATGCAGCCATCAAAAAGAAGAAACGTGTTTCTAACTCGCTGAATCTAAACATAGTTGCAACTTCCTAAGGTGAACGAACACACAGGATAGGAGTTTAAAACAGACGATTCTCCTGTGGTTCAGACGCGATCTTACCGCTAATTCTTATGAGCCTGTATATGGCTGGAAATATCTCTTTCCAGATTCTCCAAAGAAAGGGTTTCTGAACTGCTACATTTACACATCTGTTTAATTCTGTAAGGTGAATATACACCTTGACAATCATTCTGCTCCATAGCTTCCTTTTTGTTTTAGAGCCAGATATTTCTCTTAACATCCTATACACCCATTCAATCAGGAATATCCAAACGGAGCTTTTAGAAGAAACGTGTTTCTAACTCGCTGAATCTAATCATAGATGCAACTTCCTAAGGTGAACGAACACACAGCAGAGAAGTTTGAAACAGACGTTTCTCCTGTGGTTTAGTTTCGAACTTACCGCTAATTCTTATGAGCCTGTATACGGCTGGAAATATCTCTTTCCAAACTGTCCAAAGAAAGGGTTTGTCAACTGCTACATTCACACATCTGTTTAACTCAGAAAGTTTAATATACACCTTGACAATCATTCTGCTATATAGCCCCGTTTTTGTTTTAGAGCCAGATATTACTCATTACATCCTATACTTCATTCACTCAGGAATATCCAAACGCAGCTTTTAGAAGAAACGTGTTTTCAACTCGCTGAATCTAATCATATATGCAACTTCCTAAAGTGATCGAACACACAGAAGAACAGTTTGAAACAGACGTTTCTCCTGTGGTTTAGGCGTGATGTTACCTCTAATTCTTATGAGCTGGTATATGGGTGGAAATATCTCTTTCCAGATTCTCCAAAGAAAGGGTTTCTGAAGTGCTACATTCACACAGCTGTTTAACTCTGTAAATTGAATATACTCCTTGACAATCATTCTGCTTCCGGATTCTCCAAAGAAAGGGTTTCTGAAGTGCTACATTCACACAGCTGTTTAACTCTGTAAGTTGAATATACACCTTGACAATCATTCTGTTACATAGCTCCATTTTTGTATTAGAGCCAGATATTCCTCATTACATCCTATAATTCTTATGATCCTGTATATGGCTGGAAATATCTCTTTCCAGATTCTCCAAAGAAAGGGTTTCTGAACTTCTACATTCACTTATCTTTTTAACTCTGTAGCTTGAATATACACCGGGACAATCATTGTGCTACATAGCTCCATTTTTGTTTTAGAGCCAGATATTTACTTTACATCCTGGACTCTCATTCACTCAGGAATATCCAAACGCAGGTTTTAGAAGAAACGTGTTTCTAACTCGCTGAATCTAATCATAGATGCAAATTCCTAAGGTGAAAAATACACAAAAGAGAACTTTGAAAGGGACGTTTCTCCTGTGGATTAGACG
>NW_022440498.1:0-6995 GCF_009761245.1 Sapajus apella
TGTATATAGCTGGAATATCTCTTTCCAAGTTCTACAAAGAAAGGGTTTCTCAACTGCTACATTCACACATCCGTTTAACTCTGTAAGTTGAGTATACACCTTTACAGTCATTCTGCTACATATCTTCGTTTTTGTTTTAGAGCCAGATATTTCTCATTACACCCTATACTTCCATTCATTTAGATATATCCTAATGCAGCTTTTAGAAAAAACATGTTTCTAACTCGCTGAATCTATACATAGATGCAGCTTGCTAAGGTGAACGAACTCACAGCACAGAAGTTTGAAACAGTCGTTTCTCCTATGGTTTACACGCTCTCTTACCGCTAATTCTCATGAGCCTGTGTATAGCTGGAAATATCTCTTTCCAGATACTCCAAACAATTGGTTTCTGAAATGCTACATTCACAAATCTGATTAACTCTGCAACTTGAATATACACCTTGACAATTATTCTGCTACATAGCTCTGTTTTTGTTTTAGAGAAAGACATTTCTCATTACATGCTATACTCCCATTCACTCAGGATTATCTAAACACAGCTTTTACAAGAACCGTGTTTCTATCTCGCTGAATCTAACCATAGATGCAACTTCCTAAGGTGAACGAAAACACAGCAGAGAAGTTTGAATCAGACGTTTCTCCGGTGGTTTAGATTCGATCTTACTGCTAACTGTTATGAGCCTGTATATTGCTGGAAATATATCTTTCCAAACTCTCCAAAGAAAGGGTTTCTCAACTGCTACATTCACACATCTGTTTAACTGTGTAAGTTGAATAAACACCTTGACAATCATTCTACTACATAGCTCCGTTTTTGTTTTAAAGCCAGATATTTCTCATTACATCCTATACTACCTTTCATTCAGGAATATAAAAACGCAGCTTTTAGAAGAAACGTGTTTCTGTCTCGCTGAATATAATCATAGATGCAACCTCCTAAGACGAACGAACACACAGCAGAGAAGTCTGAAACAGACATTTATCCTGTGGTTTAGACGCGATCTTACCGCTTATTGTTAAGAGTCTGTATATGGCTGTAAATATCTCTTTCCAGATTCTCCAACGAAAGTGTTTCTTAACTGCTACATTCACACATCTGTTTAACTCTGTAAGTTGAATGTTCACCTTGACAATCATTCTGCTACATAGCTACATTTTTGTTTTAGAGTCAGATATTTCTCTTTACACCCTACAGTCCCATTCACTCAGGAATATCCAAACGCAGCTTTTAGATAAAACGTGTTTCTAACTCGCTGAATCTAATCATAGATGCAACTTCCTAATATGAACGAATACACTGAAGAGTAGTTTGAAAGAGACGTTTCTCCTGTGGTTTAGACGTGATCTTTCTGCTAATTCTTATGAGACTGTATATGGTGGGAAACATCTCTTTCCAAACTGCCCAAAGAAAGGGTTTCTCAAGTGCTTCTTTCACACATGTCTTTAACTCCGTAAGTTGAATGTACACCTTGACAATCATTCTGCTACATAGCTCCGTTTTTGTTTTAGAGCCAGATATTTCTCATTACATAATATACTCCTATTGACTAAGAAATATGCAAACTCAGCTTTTAGAAGAAACGTGTTTCTCACTCGCTGAATCTAATCATAGATACAACCTCGTTATGTGAACGAACAAACAGAAGAGTAGTTTGAAAGAGACGTTTCTCCTGTGGTTTAGACGCGATTTTACCGCTAATTCTTATGAGCCTGTATATGGCTGGAAATATCTCGTTCCAAATTCATCAAAGAAAGGGTTTCTAAACTGCTACATTCACACATCTGTTCATCTCTGTAAGTTGAATATACACCTTGACAATCATTCTGCTTCATAGCTCCGTTTTTGTTTTAGAGCCGGATATTTCTCATTACATCCTATACTCCCTTTCACTCAGGAATATCCAAACGCAGCTTTTAGAAGAAACGTTTTTCTAACTCGCTGAGTCCAATCGTAGATGCAACTTCCTCAGGTGAACGAACACACAGCAGAGAAGATTGAAACAGACGTATCTCCTGCGGTTTAGATGCGATCTTACCGCTAATTCTTATGAGCCTGTATATGCCTGGAAATATCTCCTTCCAGATTCTCCAAAGAAAGGGTTTCTGAACTGCTACATTCACACATCTGTTTATCTCTCTAAGGTGAATACTCACTGTGACAATCATGCTGCCACATAGCTCCGTTTTGGTTGAGAGCAAGATATTTCTCATTACACCCTATACTCCCATTCAGTCAGGAATATCCAAACGCAGCTCTGCAACTTGAAAGTACACCTTGACAATCATTCTGCTGCAATGCTCCGTTTTTCTTTTTAGAGAATGATATTTCTCATTACATCCTATACGCCCATTCACTCAGGAATATCAAACACAGCCTTTAGAAGAAACGTGTTCCTAACTTGCTGAATCTAATCATAGATGCAATTTCATCCTGTGAACGAACACACAGAAAAGCAGTTAGAAAGAGTCGTTTCTCCTGTGCTTTAGATGCGACCTTACCACTAATTCTTACGAGCCTGTATATGGCTGGAAATATCTCTTTCCAGATTCTCCAAAGAAAGGGATTCTCAACTGCTACATTCCCACATCTGTTTAACCCTGTAAGTTGTATATACACCTTGACAATCATTCTGCTACATAGCTTCGTTTTTGTTTCAGATGCAGATATTTCTCATTGTACCCTGTACACCCATTCACTCAGGAATATGCAAACGCAGCTTTTAAAAGAAACGTGTTTCTAACTCGCTGAATCTAATTGTAGATGCACCTTCCAAAGGTGAACGAACACACAGCAGAGTAGTTTGAAACAGACGATTCTCCTGTGGTTTAGAAGAGATCTTACTGCTAACTTTTAAGAGCCTGTATATGGCTGGAAATATCTCTTTCCAGATTCTCCAAAGAAAGGGTTTCTGAACTGCTACATTCACACATCTTTTTAACTCTGTAAGTTGAATATACACCTTGACAATCATTCTGCTACATAGCTCCGTTTGTGTTTAAGAGCCAGATATTTCTCATTACATACCATACTCCCATTCACTCAGGAATATCCAAACGCACCTATTAGAAGAAACGTGTTTCTAACTCGCTGAATCTAACCATAGAAGCAACTTCCTAAGGTGAATGAACACAGAGCAGAGAAGTTTGAAACAGACGTTTCTCCTGTGGTTTAGACGTGATGATACCGCTATTTCTTACGAGCCTGTATATGGGTGGAAATATCTCTTTCCAAATTCTCCAAAGAAAGGGTTTCTGAAGTGCTACATTCACACAGCTGTTTAACTCTTTAAGTTCAATATACATCTTGACAATCATTCTGCTACATAGCTCCTTTTTTGTTTTAGAGCCAGATATTCCTCATTACATCCAATAATTCTTACGATCCTGTATATGGCCGGAAATATCTCTTTCCAGATTCTCCAAAGAAAGGGTTTCTGAACTTCTACATTCACTTATCTTTTTAACTGTGTAACTTGAATATACACCTGGATAATCATTGTGCTACATAGCTCCATTTTTGTTTTAGAGGCAAATATTTCTCATTATATCCGGTACTCTCATTCACTCAGGAATATCCAAAAGCAGCTGTTAGATGAAACGTGTTTCTAACTCGCTGAATCTAAACATAGATGCAACTTCCTAAGTGAATGAACACACACCAGAGAAGTTTGAAATAGACGTTTCTCCTGTTGTTTAGACGCGATCTTACCGGTAATTGTTATGATCCTGTATATGGCTTTAAATATCTCTTTCCAGATTCTACAAAGAAAGGGTTTCTGAACTGCTACATTCACAAAGCTGTATAACTCTGTAAGTTGAATATACTCCTTGAGAATTATTCTGCTACATAGCTCCGTTTTTGTTTTTGAGCCAGATATTTCTCATTACATCCTATACTCCCATGCCTCAGCAATATCCAACGCAGCTTTTAGAAGAAACGTGTTTCTAACCCGCTGAATCTAATCATAGATGCAACTTCCTAAGATGAACGAACACACAGGAGAAAAGGTTGAAACAGACGTTTCTCCTGTGGTTTAGATTCGAACTTACCGCTAATTCTTATGATCCTGTATATGGCCGGAAATATCTCTTTCCAAACTCTCCAAAGAAAGGGTTTCTCAACTACTACCTTCACACGTCTGTTTATCTCTTTAAGTTGAATATACACCTTGACAATCATTCTGCTACATAGCCCCGTTTTTGTTTTAGAGCCAGATATTTCTCATTACACACTATAATCCCATTCACTCAGAAATATGCAAACTCAGATTTAAGAAGAAACATGTTTCTAATTCTCTGAACCTAATAATAGATGCAACTTCCTAAGATGAACGAAGACACAGCAGAGAAGTTTGAAACAGACGTTTATCCTGTGGTTTAGATACGATCTTACCACTAATTTTTATGAGCCTGTATATGGCTGGAAATATCTCTTTCCAAATACTCCAAAGAAAGTGTTTCTCAACTGCTACATTCACACAACTGTTTAACTATGTAAGTTGAATATACACGTTGACAATCATTTTGCTACATAGCCCCATTATTGTTTTAGAGCAAGATATTACTCATTACTTCCTATACTCCCTTGGACTCAGGAATATCCAAACGTAGCTTTAAGAAGAAACGTGTTTCTTTTTTTCCCATTTATTTATTTTATTGCATTTTAGGTTTTGGGGTACATGTGAAGAACATGCAATATTGTTGCATAGGAACACACATGGCAGTGTGATTTGCTGCCTTCCTCCCCATCACCTACATCTGGCATTTCTCCCCTTGCTATGTCTCCCCAGATTCCCACCCCCACCTTCCCTCCCCTATTTCACCCCAACTGACCCCAGTGAGTAGTGCCCCCATCCCTGTGTCCATATGTTCTCATTGTTCAACACCCGCCTGTGAGTGAGAACATGCGGTGTTTGATCTTCTGCTCTTCTGTCAGTTTGATGAGAATGATGGTTTCCAGGTTCATCCATGTCCCTACAAAGGACCCTAACTCATCGTTTTTGATGACAAAGGGCTGATATCCAAAATTTACAAAGAACTAAAACAGATTTACAAGAAAAAATCTAACAAGCCCATTCAAAAGTGGGCAAAGGATATGAACAGACACTTTACAAAAGAAGACATACTTGAGGCCAACAAACATATGAAAAAATGCTCATCATCACTGGTCATCAGAGAAATGCAAATCAGAACTACATTGAGATACCATCTCACGCCAGTTAGAATGGCGATCATTAAAATATCTGGAGACAACAGATGCTGGAGAGGATGGGGAAGAAATAGGAACACTTTTACACTGTTGGTGGGAGTGTAAATTAGTTCAACCATCGTGGAAGACAGTCTGGCGATTCCTCAAGGACATAGAAATAGAAATTCCATTTGACCCAACAATCCCATTACTGGGTATATATCCAAAGGATCACAAATCGTTCTACTATAAGGGCACGTGCACACGAATGTTCATTGCAGCACTGTTTACAATAGAAAGACCTGGAACCAACACAAATGCCCATCAACGATAGACTGGATAGGGAAAATGTGCCACATATGCATCACGGAATATTATGCAGCCATCAAAAAGAAGAAACGTGTTTCTAACTCGCTGAATCTAAACATAGTTGCAACTTCCTAAGGTGAACGAACACACAGGATAGGAGTTTAAAACAGACGATTCTCCTGTGGTTCAGACGCGATCTTACCGCTAATTCTTATGAGCCTGTATATGGCTGGAAATATCTCTTTCCAGATTCTCCAAAGAAAGGGTTTCTGAACTGCTACATTTACACATCTGTTTAATTCTGTAAGGTGAATATACACCTTGACAATCATTCTGCTCCATAGCTTCCTTTTTGTTTTAGAGCCAGATATTTCTCTTAACATCCTATACACCCATTCAATCAGGAATATCCAAACGGAGCTTTTAGAAGAAACGTGTTTCTAACTCGCTGAATCTAATCATAGATGCAACTTCCTAAGGTGAACGAACACACAGCAGAGAAGTTTGAAACAGACGTTTCTCCTGTGGTTTAGTTTCGAACTTACCGCTAATTCTTATGAGCCTGTATACGGCTGGAAATATCTCTTTCCAAACTGTCCAAAGAAAGGGTTTGTCAACTGCTACATTCACACATCTGTTTAACTCAGAAAGTTTAATATACACCTTGACAATCATTCTGCTATATAGCCCCGTTTTTGTTTTAGAGCCAGATATTACTCATTACATCCTATACTTCATTCACTCAGGAATATCCAAACGCAGCTTTTAGAAGAAACGTGTTTTCAACTCGCTGAATCTAATCATATATGCAACTTCCTAAAGTGATCGAACACACAGAAGAACAGTTTGAAACAGACGTTTCTCCTGTGGTTTAGGCGTGATGTTACCTCTAATTCTTATGAGCTGGTATATGGGTGGAAATATCTCTTTCCAGATTCTCCAAAGAAAGGGTTTCTGAAGTGCTACATTCACACAGCTGTTTAACTCTGTAAATTGAATATACTCCTTGACAATCATTCTGCTTCCGGATTCTCCAAAGAAAGGGTTTCTGAAGTGCTACATTCACACAGCTGTTTAACTCTGTAAGTTGAATATACACCTTGACAATCATTCTGTTACATAGCTCCATTTTTGTATTAGAGCCAGATATTCCTCATTACATCCTATAATTCTTATGATCCTGTATATGGCTGGAAATATCTCTTTCCAGATTCTCCAAAGAAAGGGTTTCTGAACTTCTACATTCACTTATCTTTTTAACTCTGTAACTTGAATATACACCGGGACAATCATTGTGCTACATAGCTGCATTTTTGTTTTAGAGCCAGATATTTACTTTACATCCTGGACTCTCATTCACTCAGGAATATCCAAACGCAGGTTTTAGAAGAAACGTGTTTCTAACTCGCTGAATCTAATCATAGATGCAAATTCCTAAGGTGAAAAACACACAAAAGAGAACTTTGAAAGGGACGTTTCTCCTGTGGATTAGACG
>NW_022440499.1:0-6992 GCF_009761245.1 Sapajus apella
AGTTCAGAAAACCTTTCTTTGGAGAAACCAGAAACGGATATTTCCAGCCATATACAGGCATATGAGAATTAGCAGTAAGACTGCGTCTAAAACACAGGAGAAACCTATTCTTCAAACTGCTATGCTGCGTGTTGGTTCACCTTAGGTAGTTGCATCTATATTTAGATTCAGCGAGTTGGAAACACATTTCTTCTAAAAGCTGCTTTAGTATATTCTAGAGTGAATGGGAGTATGTGGTGTAATGAGAACTATCTGGCTCTAAAACAAAAACGGAGCTATCTAGCAGAATAATTATCAAGGTGTATATTCAAATTAATGAGTTAAACTCATGTGTGCATGTAACAGTTCAGAAACCCTTTCTTTGGAGAATCTAGAAACGGATATTTTCAGCCATATACAGGTATATAATAATTAACAGTAAGATCGCGCCTAAAACACAGGAGAAACGTATCTTTAAAACGTCTTGGAGGATCAAAGATGGCTGTTTAAGAACAGCTCCAGATTGCAGCTTCCAATGAAAGGACAGATTGTGAGTGGAAGCCGCAATTTTATTGCCCACAGACTGGGAAATTCGAAGACGAGGGAGCTCCACAGGTCACCAGCGCGGGCGTTTTCAGCCAGCGCGGCTGTGCCGGCCAGTGCTGTTGCTTTGCCCTACACGGCTGCTTTGTTTGCACCCCGGAATAGCGGTTCTCCGTACTAAGTACACCGGCCTGGGTGCCCTTTTGGTCTGACAATTGGAGCCACGGGAAGTCACCCATTCGTCTGTTTAAAAAGGGGACTGAGCAGGGAACCAGGATAGTAGATTCCAGGGCAAAAAAAAAAATGGCCACAAACCTCAGTGCCGCTGTTTAAGCCAGCACAGTGAGTGGCTGCAGGGGAAAACAAACAGACCCTGGCGCATCTTCAACAGGCTACTGGAACACAAACTTAAAAAAGGCTCTGAGGCAGGGAGCCAGGCCATCAGGCTCGGGTGGTCCCACCCCCACAAAAGAACAGCAATCAGAAACTCTGGATTAAGACTTTCACAGCAAGTGCAGCTGAACCCTGGATGGTCCAGCTCTGTGGACGAGGTGCGTCCACCATTACCAAAACAGCCCACCATGATGGAGGTAGTCAGCCCATGCTGAGGCAGCCCACCGTTACCAAGGCAACCCGCCATTGCTGAGGCAGCCTGCCATTGCCAAGGCAACCCGCCATTCCTGAGGCAGCCCGCCATTGCCAATGCAACCCGACACAGCAGAGAGACTCTGCCTCAACAGAGGCAGGCCACCATCGCCAAAGCAGTTCTAAGTACACACATATAAACAGGACAGCAGGGAAGTTCACTCGGCAGCTGGGCGGAGACCACAGCAGCTCAGCAAAGCCTCTACAGGCTGACAGTGACTAGGCTGCCTCCTTGCTGGACAGGGCAGGTCTGAAGGAAAAAAAAAGAAGGCAGCAGCATAACAGAAACTCATAAATAAAGCCCTAAATCCCTGGGAGACAGCACCTGGGAACAAAAAGCAGTTTTTGAGTTCTGCTGCAGTAGACCTAAACGTACCTGCCCAGCAGATCTGAATGAACAACAACAGAGCTCACAGCTCACCATTTGAGCTCCTATAAAGAAGAGACCGTCTCCTCAAGCAGCTCCCTGACCCCTATATATCCAAAAAGACACCTCATAAAGGAGAGATCACATTGACACTAGGCGAGTATTCTTCTGGGACAAAGATAGCAGAAGAAGAAAACTGGAAACAACCATTACTGTTCAGCAGCTGTTGCAGCTGAACCCCAGGCAAGCAGGGCCTGGAGTGAACCTCAGCAGACCTACAGCAGAGGGGCCAGACTGTCAGAAGGAAAACCAAGAAACAGACACTACCTCATCATCAACAAACAGAGCGTCATTCTGAAAGGTTTGAGACCCAATCTGAAAGCCAGCAACTACAAAGTCAACTGGTGGATAAATCCTTAAAGATGGGAAGAAACCAGCGCAAAAAGGATGAAAATGCCCGAAACCAGAACACCTCTCCTCCTACAAGGGATCACAATTCCTCACCAGCAATGGAACAAGGTTGGAGGGAGAACGAGTATGATGAAATGACAGAATCAGACTTCAGAAGGTGGGTAGTAAGAAACTTCTGTGAACTTCCAGAACATGTTCTAACCAAATGCAAAGAAACTAAGAACCTTGAAAAAAGATTTGATGAAATGCTAACGAGAATGGACAAAATAGAAAGGAATATAAGTGAATTGATGGAGCTGAAAAACGCAACACGAGAACTTCTGGAAGAATGGACAAGTATCAACAGCCCAACTGACCAAGTAGAAGAAAGCATATCAGAGGTCGAGGATTAACTCAATGAAATAAAATGGGAAGGCAAGACTGGAGAAAAAAGGGTAAAAAGGAATGAACAAAATCTCCAGGAAATGTGGGGCTAGGTGAAAAGACCTAATCTACGTTTGATAGGCGTACCTGAATGCAACAAAGAGAATGAATCAAAGCTGGAAAATACTCTTCAGGATATTATCCAGGAAAACTTCCCCAACCTAGCAAGGCAGGGAAACATTCAAGTCCAGGAAATACAGAGAACATCACAAAGATATTCGTCAAGAAGAGTAACCCCAAGGCACATAATCGTCAGATTCACCAGGGTTGAATTGAAGGAGAAAATACAAACAGCAGCCAGAGAGAAAGGTCAGGTTACCTACAAAGGGAAGCCCATAGACTCACAGCAGATCTCTCAGCAGAAACGCTACAGGCCAGAAGAGAGTGGGGGCCAATATTCAATATCCTTAAAGAAAAGGACTTTCAACCCAGAATCTCCTATCCAGCCAAATTAAGCTTCATAAGTGAAGGAAAAACAAAATCATTCGGGAACATGCAAGTATTCAGAGATTTCGCCACCACCAGGCTAGCTCTACAAGAGCTCCTGAAAGAGGCTCTACACATATAAAGGAACAACAAGTACCAGCTCAACTAAAGGGCAAAACACCCAGCTAGCACCAAAATGGCAGTATCAAATTCGCACATATCAATATTAACCCTAAATGTAAATGGACTAAATGACCCAATCAAAAGACACAGACTGGCAAATTGGATCAAAAGCCAAAACCTATCGGTGTGCTGTATCCAGGAAACACATCTTGCATGCAAGGATACACAAAGGCTCAAAATAAAGGGATGGAGGAAGATTTAACAAGCAAATGGAGAGCAAAAAAAAAGCAGGAGTTGCAATTCTCATCTCTGATAAATTAGACTTTAAAGCAACAAAGATCATAAGACACAAAGAGGGACATTACATAATGGTAAAAGGATCAATGCAACAAGAAGAGCTAACGATCCTAAATATATACGCACCCAATACAGGAGCAGCCAGAAAAATAAGGCAAGTTCTTAATGGCTTACAAATAGACTTAGACTCCCACACAATAATAGTGGAGACTTTAACAACCCATTGGCAATATTAGACAGGTCAACCAGACAGGAATTTAACAAGGATATCCAGGACTTGAACTCAGTCCTGGACCGAGCAAACCTAATAGACATTTACAGAACTCTCCACCCCAAATCCACAGAATATACATTCTTCTCAGCACAACATTACTCCTACTCTAAAATTGATCACATAATTGGGAGTAAATCACGCCTCAGCAAATGCAAAAGGATGGAAATCTTAACAAACTGTCTCTCAGACCACAGTGCCACCAAGCTAGAGCTCAGAATTCAAAAACAAACCAAGAACCTCACAGCTTCATGGAAACTAAAAAACTTGCTCTTGAATGTTGACTGGATAAACAATGAAATGAAGACAGAAAAAAAGATGTTCTTTGAAACCAACGAGAATGAAGACACAAGATACCAGAATCTCTGGGACACATTTAAAGCCGTCTCTAGAGGAAAGTATATAGCTATAAGTGCCCAAATGAGAAGCAAGGAGAGATAAAAAATTGACACCCTAAAATCAAAACTGAAAGAGCTAGAGGAGCAAGATCCAAAAACCTCAAAGTCTAGCAGATGACAAGAAATAGCTAAGATCAGAGCAGAATTGAAGGAGATAGAGACACAAAAAACCCTTCAAAAAATTAATAAATCCAGGAGTTGGTTTTTTGAAAAGATCAACAAAATAGACGGACCACTAGCCAGATTAATAAAAAAGAAAAGAGAGAATAACCAAATTGATGCAATAAAAAACGATAAAGGGGATATCACCACAAATTCCACAGAAATTCAAACGATCGTCAGAGATTATTACAAACAACTCTATGCACACAAACTAATAAACCTGGAAGAAATTGATAAATTCCTGGACACTTGCCTCCTGCCAAGCCTAAACCAGGAAGAAACCGAAACCCTGAACAGACCCATAACAAGGTCTGAAGTTGAGGCAGCAATCAAGAGCTTACCACCCAAAAAAAGCCCAGGTCCAGATGGGTTCACAGTTGAATTCTAACAGACATACAAAGAGGAGCTGGTACCATTCCCTCTGAAACTATTCCAAACAATATAAGAAGAGGGAATTCTTCCCAAATCATTTTATGAGACCAACATCATCCTGATTCCAAAACCCGGCAGAGACACAACAACAAAAGAAAACTTCAGGCCAATATCCATGATGAACATAGATGCAAAAATCTTCAATAAAATACTGAAAAGCCGATTCCAACAGCACATCAAAAAGCTTATCCACCATGATCAAATAGGCTTCAACCCGGGGATGCAAGGCTGGTTCAACATACGCAAGTCTATAAATGTAATTCACCACATAAACAGAACCAAAGACAAAAACCTCATGATTATCTCAATTGATGCAGAGAAGGCGTTGGACAAAATTCAACAGCGCTTTATGCTAAAAACCCTCAATAAGCTAGGTATCGATGGAATGTATCTCAAAATAATAAAAGCTGTTTATGACAAACCAACAGCCAATATCATACTGAATGGGCAAAAACTGGAAGCATTCCCCTTGAAATATGGCATCAGACAAGGATGCCTTCTCTCGCCACTGCTATTCAATATAGTATTAGAAGTTCTAGCCAGAGCAATCAGGCAAGAAAAAGAAATAAAGGGCATTCAAATAGGAAAGGAGGGATTCAACTTGTCACTATTTGCAGACGACATGATTGTATATCTAGAAGACCCCATCGTCTCAGTCCCATATCTCCTGAAACTGATAAGCCAGTTCAGCAAAGTCTCAGGATACAAAATCAATGTGCAAAAATCACATGCATTCCTATACACCAATAACAGACGTAAAGAGAGCGAAATCAAGAACAAACTTCCATTCACAATTGCCACAAACAGAATAAAATACCTAGATATACAACTAACAAGAAACGTAAAGGACTTCTTCAAGGAGAACTACAAGCCACTGCTCAACGAAATAAGAGAGGACACAAGCAGATGGAGAAACATTCCATGTTCATGGTTAGGAAGAATCAATATCGTGAAAATGGCCATACTGCCCAAAGTAATTTACAGATTCAATGCTATCCCCTTCAAGCTACCAATGACCTTCGCAGAACTTTAAAAAAACACCTTAAACTTCATATGGAACCAAAAGAGAGCCCGCGTAGCCAAGTCAATTCTAAGGAAAAAGAACAAAGCGGGAGGCGTCACACTGCTGGACTTCAAACTATACTACAGGGCTACAGTAATCAAAACAGCATGGTACTGGTACCAAAACAGAGATACAGACCAATGGAACAGAACAGATGTCTCGGAGGGAACACAACATATCTATAACCATCTGATCTTTGACACACCAGACAAAAACAAGCAATGGGGAAAGGAATCCCTATTCAATAAATGGTGTTGGGAAAGCTGGCTAGCCATGTGCAGAAAGCAGAAACTTGGCCCCTTCCTGACACCTTACACTAAAATTAACTTCAGATGATGGATTAAAGACTTAAACATAAGACCTAACACCATAAAAATCCTAGAAGTAAATCTAGGCAAACCATTAAGGACATAGGTGTAGGCAAGGACTTCACGACCAAAACACCAAAAGCATTGACAACAAAAACCAAAATAGACAAAGTGTACCTAATCTAACTCCACAGCTTCTGCACAACAAAAGAAACAGTCATTAGAGTGAATTGGCAACCAACAGAATGGGAAAAAATATTTGCAGTTTACCCATCTGACAAAGGGCTAATATCCAGAATTTACAAAGAACTAAAACAGATTTACAGGAAAAAAACTAACAAGCCCATTCAAAAGTGGGCAAAGGATATCAACAGACACTTTGCAAAAGAAGACATACATGAGGCCAACAAACATATGAAAAAATGCTCATCATCACTGGTCATCAGAGAAATGCAAATCAAAACAACATTGAGATACCATCTCACGCCAGATAGAATGGCGATCATTAAAAATTTGGAGACAACAGATGCTGGAGAGGATGTGGAGAAATAGGAACAATTTTGCACTGTTGGGGAGAGTGTAAATTAGTTCAACCATTGTGGAAGACAGTGTGGTGATTCCTCAAAGACCTAGAAATAGAAATTCCATTTGGCCCAGCAATCCCATTACTGGGTATATATCCAAAGGATTACAAATCGTTCTACTATAAGGACACGTGCCCCCAATGTTCACTGCAGCACTTTTACAATAGCAAAGACCTGGAACCAATCCAAATGCCCATCAATGATAGACTGGATAGGGAAAATGTGGCACATATACACCATGGAATATTATGCAGACATCAAAAACGATGAGTTTGGGTCCTTTGTAGGGACATGGATGAACCTGGAAACCATCATTCTCAGCAAAATGACAGAAGAGCAGAAGATCAAACACCACATGTTCTCACTCATAAGCGGGAGTTGAACAATGGGAACACAAGGACACAGGGAGGAGAGCACTACATACTGGGGTAAGTTGGGGGGAAATAGGGGAGGGACAGTGTGTGTGGGGAGCTGGGGAGAGATAGCAAGGGGAGAAATGCCAGAGGTAGGTGATGGAGAGGAAGGCAGCAAATCTCATGGCCACGTGTGTACCTATGCAA
>NW_022440500.1:0-6991 GCF_009761245.1 Sapajus apella
GAAACCCCATCTCTACTAAAAATACAAAAATTAATCGGGCATGGTGGTACACACCTGTAGTCCTAACTATAGTCCTAGCTACTTGGGAGGCTGAGGCACGCGAATCACTTGAACCTGGGAGGTGGAGGCTGTGGTGAGCTGAGATCACACCACTGCACTCCAGCCTGGGCAATAAGAGCAAAACTCTGTCACACACACAAAAAAAAACCAAACTTTTTTTTTTTTTTTTTTTTTTTTTGGGATGGGGGGTCTTTCTATATCGATCAGGCTGGTCTTGAATTCCTGGCCTCAAGTGATCCATCTGAGCCTCCCAAAGTGCCAGGGTTGCAGGAGTTGAGCCACTGCACTGGGCCATCTTTAGCTATTTTTAAACCACATGTATGTATTATTTTGACAGAAATTATGCCTAAAAATATATATAGAGAAGAAAAATACAAACCTTCTCCTGGACCTCCACCACCACCACCCTTTGGAGTAATGAGTTCTCGACGAAGCTTAGCAAGACGAGCCTTAAGCAGCCCTAGGTGGTGTGCTGTGGCCTTGTTCTTTTGAGTCCGAGCCATCTATGAGGGAAGAATCACAGCCGTAAATCAGAAGCAGTTCCTAACGGCGTAAAAATATCCGGAATGAATGCTTCCCCCAGCTCTGAGAGAATAATTTTTTTTCCCCAAGTCCTACTAATGTCAGCATACCCATTTTACAGGCTTTAAAAGAGTAAAAGTCCATTCCCTCCCCAATCCAGTTCATTTCCCTCACTACAGAGCAAAGTGAGGCCCAAAGAGAAGAGACAAGATTCAGGTCATTCCAGTTAGACTACACTAAAACCCATCTGTGGGCTCCTTTTCTACTGTTTGTAGCCGTTAGGCCCCATCTGACGACACACGGACACCACTTTCCTAACTGTAAAGCGCTCTGAGGGCCGCAGGCAACGGAATCACACACTATCCAGGTGGAATAAACTGCTCCCACACAGATGTCATTTTACTTCCATTTCCGATTACCGGAACAAATACTCTGTATCGGAGGGTCATTAAAAAAGGGGGAATAAGCAGGACCTAGCGAGGGATGAGGAGGAAAGATCCTTAAGTATCTTACCAAGTCAGAGATGGAATAAGGGACACTATTCAGTGTTGCTCAGAGAAAAAAAGAGAAGAGCGGAAAGAATTTCACAACAGGAACCGAACACTGGGAGCGGGTACGGACCAAGGGCCTAAGGTACAGGGGTGCGGAACGCGGGCCCGGGCAGAGGGGACTTCGGGAGCGTGACCGCGGGACGAGGGGAAAGGAGGTCCCGGCTGAGGAGAGTCTGAGACTCCGAGTCGTGCCTGAGAGCAGTCGGAACACCGGCCTCGCTAAGAGAAGTCGCGGAATCTAGGCCGGGTCCTGACGCGGCTCAACCGAGAACAAGAAAGAGCGACGCCACCGAAGAAGGGATGCTCAGCCTAAGAGTGAAGCGCCAGCTGCCTCCATTATTACCTCAGCTTCTATCTCCGCGATTTTGGCTAAGGTGCTGCTCATCCTGGCGAGTCCCCTGTGGCCTCCACACTGATTGTTTCTCTTCACACACCCGCGGGCAAACTGCAACCGGCACCAGGCGCTACTGCAGTGCGCAGGTGCGGTACTTCGAATTCTCGCGAGAGAGTTCCATGTAAGGGTCACCGCGAGAGTTTAGAGTGGAGCCGTCTCCTCCCCGTCAGCCGACCCCGCCCCGTCCCACGAGCCAGTGCGGTGTCATAGAGCCCGCGGGAGCCGGGGGCCAGAGAGGCTGCCCCCGTGTGGGAGTCTCCGAGCGCGCGGAGGGTCGCGCGCAGCTCGGCCCCGCCCGGCGGGACCCGTTCCTCTCGCCCTGCGTGGTACAGAACGCCTCGGGCTAGAAACCGCAAGCCGACTCACGCTCTGCACCCCTGTTCCTCGCCAGCATCTGCGGGTCCTGGGTTCCCCTTTTCACAGCCGGGGTGATATCCCGACGGCCTCCTTGGTCTTGCGAGGGCGTAGAGACCCATCTTTTGAGCCTGTCTCACCCCCTTGGAAAAAGAAAATTCCCCCATTCTATCATTCAAAACTATTTTTAGGTCTGTTTTGTTTACTCCGAACCCCAAGTAGAGCACATGGGGAACCCACAGTAAGTGCATACTTGAATGGATAATTCCCAGAGAACTCTGCTCGCAACATAGCTTGTAATGCCCCAAAACTGGAAACTATATTAACACCCGTAAGTAGGAAAATAGATAAATGAATAATACCTCTATCCTGTTTTTGAAATATTTTATCCATTAAAACGTAGATCTGTGTTCTTACTTGATAGCCAGGACATGTTGAATGGGAAAACACAACTAGCCGAACAGCATGTATGTGGTGATAACCATTTGTTATTTTAAAAATTAAATGTACATTTATATAGACGTGCATGTATGAACGTGCATTGCTTAAAGGCCTAAACAGAAAAATACATCAGAAACTCTTTAACAGTGGGACAGGATGCAAGGAAAGAAGCCTTTCACATTTTATTCCACAGAATGTTGTAGTTAAATTTTTACAGGATGAATGTATTCATGTATTACATGTGTAATAATAAAATTTAAAATTTCAAAAGACTCCTCTTCCCCAAGTGTCACATGGAGAGGAAGCCAGGACGTCCAGGAACTGTGTGGTCGTTTTAAAAGCGGTTTGCCTCAGGATCAATGGGTTGTTTTGATAGATTGATTATTCCAGAGGGAGTCCACCCGCCAGGCTTAATCCACGGGGTTGGCCTGCACCCAGCCCTGGGAGGGAAATTTAATTTAGTTAAATTTGTAAACAAGAACTATTCTAACTTGCCAGAGACAAAAAAAAAAAAAAAGGAGGTTTTATCATGCATAAGTGGGGATAAACAGAAAGGAAAGCTTTTACAGAAGGTCCCCAAAGGGCCAAAGAGAGTTTCTTCTTTCTTTAACCTCAGCCTTTTCATAAATAAATTAGGGTATGATGAGGTAATTAGATCCCACACCATTAGCAATGGAGGAGGGAAGATGAGGAGGTCCAGCTGGAATGAGACATGATCAAAGATCAATCTTGAAAGACAGATAAAATCAAATCAGCAGGCCTTTCCTAACTTGAAGTACTTAAGGAATTAATTGGCTGACAATATCAAGGGCATCACTGCTCTGTGAATAGGTTCTCTTTAGCAAATCTGTTATATGAGGCCTGCATGTAAGTTAACCACTTATTGCTCAAAGACATCCTAGGACCCACCTTGGTGCCTTGAACTGTCAATAGGCACCAAAGAGTAATACTCCTTTTCCCCAGAGTCCTGGGTGGCCATCCTATTCATACAGTGATTATTTACAGAGCTCCAACTGCTGCCTGGCACTGTGACAACATTGGGGACACAGCAGAGAGTGAATCAGATATATTCCTGCACGACTGGGCTCAGTGGCTCGCGCCTATAATCCCAGCACTTTCAGAGGTTGAGGCGGGTGGAATACCTGAGGTCAGGAGTTGGAGACCAACCTGGCCAACATTTTAGTAACCCCATCTCTACTAAAAATACAAAAAATTAGCTGGGCGTGGTGGTGGGAGCCTGTAATCCCAGCTACTCTGGAGGCTGAGGTGGCAGAATAGCTTGAACCTGGGAGGCAGAGGTTGCAGGGAGCTGAGATTGCACCACTACACTCCAGCCTGGGCAACAGGAGTGAGACTGTCTCAAAAAAACAGAAAGGAAGGAAGGAGGGAGGGAAGGAGGGAGGGAGGGAGGAAGAAGGAAGGAGGGAGGGAAGGAGGGAGGGAGGGAGGGAAGGAGGGAGGGAGGGAGGGAGGGAGGGAGGGAGGGAAGGAAGGATCGATCCAGGCTGGGAGGCCAAGGCCAGGACCTCAGGTTCAGCTTTGAAGAGCCATAGCTAGCCCATGTCCGTTAGTACCAATTGCAGCAGGAAGGGCCCATTTTGTCATATGTGTAAACCACTAGCACCTTGGTACTAAACATCTAAAAAATACATAGGCTGGGGGCAGTGGCTCACAGTTTAATCCCAGCCCTTTCAGAGGTTGAGGTGGGAGGATCACTTGAGGCCAGGAGTTCAAGACCAGCCTGGGCCAATATTGAGGCCAGGAATTCAAGATCAGCCTGGGCAACATAGGGAGACCCCCATCTCTACCAAAAAAAAAAAAAAAAAAAAATTTTTTTCATTAGCCAGTCTACAAAAAGTTTAAAAATTAGCCAGGCGTGGTAGCACAAACCTGTAGTCCCAGCTATGTGGGAGGAGGCTGAGGCAGAAGGATCACTTGACCCCAGGAGGTCAAGGCTGCAGTGAGCCATGTTTAGATCCAAGCACTCCAGCTTGGATGACAATGAGACCCTGTCTCAAAAAAAAAAAAAAAAATTCAGGCTTGGTGGCCTGCACCTGTAATCCTAGCTACTGGGAAGATTCAGGCAGGATGTTCGCTGGAGCCCAGGACTTTGACGTTATAGTGAGCTATGATCCCACCATTGCACTCCAGCCTGGGTGACAGAGCAAGAAACTACCTCTAAAATAAATAAATAAAAAGTAAAGCAAAGCAAAGATTGACAGAAAATCTTCATTTCTTCCTGAGACACTCCCACCATTCTGAAACAATTGTATGTGGTCAAATGTACAGGCTTTCTCTGGCAGTTTTACTTCTCTGACTCCCAGTAAACCATGATCCCTGGCCAGGCTCGGTGGCACATGCCTGGCTCTCTCCCAGCACCTTGGGAGGCCAAGGCAGAAAGACTGCTTGAGCCCAGGAGTTTGAGACCAGCCTGGGTAACACAGCAAGACCTCATCTCTACAAAAATTAAAAAATTAGCTGGGTACACTGGGCAACATGACGAAACTCCGTCTCTACAAAAAATCAGTGTAGTAGGGCTCCTGTAATCTCAGCTACTCAGGAGGCTGAGGTGGGCCCAAGAAAACAAGGCTGCAGTGAGCTGTGATCCTGCCACTGCACTTCAGCTTAGGTGACAGAGCAAGACTGTCTCAAAAAAAAACAAAACAGATGCCAGGGGCAGTGGCGCGTGCCTGTAGTCCCAGCTACTCAGGAGGCTGAGGTGGGAGGATCGCTTGAGCCCAGGAGTTCTGGGCTGTAGTGCGCTATACCAATCGGGTGTCCACACTAAGTTTGGCATAAATATGGTGACCTCCCGGGAGCAGGGGACCACCAGGTTGCCTAATGAGGGGTGAACCAGCCCAGATCGGAAATGGAACAGGTAAAAACTCCTGTGCTGATCAGTAGTGGGATCGGGCCTGTGAATAGCCACTGCACTCCAGCCTGGGCAACATAGCGAGACCCCATCTCCTAAAAAAAAAAAAAAAATGAGAAAAAACAAAAAAACATGACCACATGAGGAAGGAGTGATACCATATCTATCTCCAGCACCAGCACAAGTGCAGCTACAGCAACCTCTTGAAAGATTTTTATGTAAAAAATGGAAATTTTAAGGAGGGAAATTTTTTTTTGCAAGAGCAGAAAACATGAAAACATGTTTGAATTTCTGTTCAGTTGAGTAGACCAGTGTTCAAGAAAAAAAAAAGAAAGGTGTTTGAAGTGATGTATATCTAAATTACTCTGATTTGATCATGACACATTGTATACATGTATCAAAATATTACATGTAGCCCCAAAATATGTACAACTATTATATATAAGTAAAAAACTTTAGAATAAAATAAAAAGTATTTAAATTTTTTTTTTCAAAGATGGGGTTTCACCATGATGGTCAGACTGGTCTTGAACTCCTGACCTCAGGTAATCCACCCACCTCAGCCTCCCAAAGTGCTAGGATTATAGGCGTGAGCCACCACGTCCGGCTAATTTTTTTTTTTTTTTTTTTTTGAGATGGAATTTCAATTTTGTTGCCTAGGCTGAAGTGCAATGGCATACCACCTCAGCTCACTGTCACTGCGACCTCTGCCTCATGGGTTCAAGTGATTCTCCTGCCTCAGCTTCCTGAGTTGCTGGGATTATAGGCACCTGCCACCACACCCAGCTAATTTTTGTATTTTTAGTAGAGACAGGTTTCACCATGTTGGCCAGGCTGGTCTCAGTCTCCTGACCCCAAGTAATCTGCCTGCCTTGGCCTCCCAAAGTGCTGGGATTACAGGCATGACCCATCGCACCTGGCCTTATTTTTTTTGTAAATAGTATGTATATGTTATTATAGACGCCTTAGTAATTGAGTCAGGTTGATGGAAGAAGTAACAGAAAAATCCATGTTACCCACCGCCATGCCTTTTTTTTCAACAGGGTCTCACTGTGTCACCCAGACTGCAGTGCAGTGGTGCAATCTGGGCTCACTGCAACTTCTGCCTCTTATGCGCAGGCCATCCTCCCACGTCAGCCTCCCAAGTAGCTGGGACTACAGGCATGCACTGCCTTTTTTTTTTTTTTTTTTTTTTTTTAAGTAGAGACAGGTTCTCTCCATGTTGCCCAGGCTGGTCTTGAACTCCTAAACTCAAGTGATCCACCCACCATGGCCTCCCAAAGTTCTGGGATTACAGGCATGAGCCACCACCCTCAGCCATTACCATTTTTTAAAGCCTATCTTCTGAACAGATCAAAATTCCCAGGATATACTGTAGCAGTAGAGAATGGGAAGCCCTGGATGAAGGCTAGTGATTAACGTCATTACTGAGTGATAGATATTTTGCTTTTAGAAAGGGGAATCTCAAATGGGCAAGGTGGCTCATACCTGTAATCCCAGCATTTAGGAGGCCAAGGCAGGAGGATCCCTTGAGCCTAGGAGTTTGAGATCAGCATGGGCAACATGGCAAGACCCCATCTCTATGAAAAAATAAAATAAGGCCGGGCGCGGTGGCTCAAGCCTGTAATCCCAGCACTTTGGGAGGCCGAGGCGGGTGGATCACGAGGCCAAGAGATCGAGACCATCCTGGTCAGCAAGGTGAAACCCCGTCTCTACTAAAAATACAAAAAATCAGCTGGACATGGTGGCGCGTGCCTGTAATCCCAGCTACTCAGGAGGCTGAGGCAGGAGAATTGC
>NW_022440501.1:0-6986 GCF_009761245.1 Sapajus apella
GTTCACCTTAGGAAGTTGCATGTATGTTTAGATTCAGCGAGTTAGATACACGTTTCTTCTAAAGCTGCGTTTCAATATTCCTGAGTGAATGGGAGTATAGGGCGTAAAGAGAAATATCTGGCTGTAAAACAAATACGGAGCTATGTAGCAGAATGATTCTCAAGGTGAATATTCACCTTACAGAGTTAAACAGATGTGTGAATGTAGCTGTTCAGGAAACCTTTCTTTGCAGATTATGGAAAGAGATATTTCTGGGTATATACAGGCTCATAAGATTAAGCAGTAAGAACGCGTCTAAACCAAAAGAGAATCGTCTCTTTCAAACTGCTCTGTTATGTGTTCGTTGACCTTAGGAAGTTGCATCTATGTTTAGATGAAGCGAGTTAGAAACACGTTTGTTCTAAAAGCTGCGTTTGGATATTCCTGAGTGAATGGGAGTATAGGGTGTAAAGAGAAATATCTGGTTGTAAAACAAAAAAGGAGCTATGTAGCACAATGATTGTAAAGGTTTATATTCGACTTACAGAGGTAGACAGATGTGTGAATGTAGCAGTTCAGAAACCCTTTCTTTGGAGAATCTGGAAGGAGATATTTCCAGCCATATGCAGGCTCATAAGTATTAGCTGTAAGATCCCGTCTAAACCAAAGGAGAAACAACTTTTCAAACTGTTCTGCTATGTGTTTGTTCACGTGTGGAAGTTGCATCTATGTTTCGATTCAGCGAGTTAGAAACACGTTTATTCTAAAAGCTGCGTTTGTATATTCCTAAGTGAACGGGATTATAGTGTGTAAGGAGACATATCTGGCTCTAAAACAAAAACTGATTTATGTAGCAGAATGATTGTCAAGGTGTGTATTCAACTTAAAGAGTTAAACAGATGTGTGAATGTAGCAGTTCAGAAACAATGTCTTTGGAGAATCTGGAAAGAGATATTTCCAGCCATATACAGGCTCATAAGAATTAGCGGTACGATCGCGTCTAAAACACGGGAGAAACGTTTGTTTCAAACTGCTCTGCTGTGTGTTCGTTCATCTGTGGAAGTTGCATCTATGTTTTGATTCAGGGAGTTAGAAACACGTTTCTTCTAAAGCTGCGTTTGGATATTCCTGAGTGAATGGTAGTATAGTGTGTAATGAGTAATATCTGGCTGTAAAACAAAAACGGAGCTATCTAGCAGAATGATTGTCAAGGTGTATATTCAACTGACAGAGTTATACAGGTGTGTGAATGTAGCAGTTAAGAAACCCTTTCTTGGAGAATCTTTTAAGATATATTTCCATCCATATAGGGGCAAATAAGAATTAGTAGTAAGATCGCGTCTAATCCACAGGAGAAACGTCTTTTTCAAACTGCTCTGCTGTGTTTTCGTTCACCTTAGGAAGTTGCAAGTATGTTTAGATTCAGGAAGTTAGAAAAACGTTTATTCTAAAAGCTACGGTTGGTTATTCCTTAGTGAATGGGAGGATAGGGTTTATTTAGAAATATCTGGCTCTAAAACAAAAACGGAGCTATCTAGCAGAATGATTTTTAAGGTGTATATTCAACTGACAGAGTTAAACACATGTGTGAATGTAGCAGTTCAGAAACCCTTTCTTTGGATTGTCTTTAAAGAGATATTTCCAGCCATATACAGACATATAAGAATTAGTGGTAAGATCGCGTCTAAACCACAGGAGAAACGTCTATACCAACTGCTCTGAAGTGTGTTCGTTCACCTTAGGAAGTTGCATCTATGTTTAGATTCAGTGATTTGGAAACACGTTTTTTCTAAAAGCTGCATTTGGATAATCCTCAGTGAATGGGAATATAGGGTGTAATGAGAAATATGTGTCTCTAAAACAAAAACGGAGCTATCTAGCAAAATGATTGTCAAGGTGTATATTCAACTTACAGAGTCAAACAGATGTGTGAATGTAGCAGTTCAGAAACCCTTTCTTTGGAGAATCTAGAAAGAGATATTTCAAGCCATATACAGGAACATAAGAATTAGCGGTAAGATCGCATCTAAAGGACAGGAGAAACTGCTCTTTCAAACTGCTCTGCTGGGTTTTCCTTCACCTTAGGAAGTTGCATCTATGCTTAGCCTCCAAGACTTAGAATCAGGTTTCTTCTAAAAGCTGCGTTTGGATGTTCCTGAGTGAAAAGGGGTATACTGTGTAACGAGAAATATCTGTCTCTAAAATAAAAACGAAGCTATCTAGCAGAATGATTGTCAAGGTGTGCATTCATCTTACAGAGTTAAACAGATTTGAGAATGTAGTAGTACAGAAACCATTTCTTTACAGAATCTGGGAAGACATATTTACAGCCATATACAGGCACATAAGAGTTAGCGGTAAGATCGCGTCTAAACAACAGGAGAAAAGTGTCTTTCAAACTACTCTCCTGTGTGTTCATTCGCCTTATTTAGCTGCATCTATGGTTAAATTCAGCGAGTCAGAAACACGTTTCTTCTAAAAGCTGCGTTTGGATATTCCTGAGTGAATGGGATTATAGGGTGTAATGAGAAATATCTGGCTCTAAAACAAAAACAGAGCTACCTAGCAGAATGATTGTCAAGGTGTACATTCACCTGACAGAGTTAAACAGGTGTGTGAATGTAGCAGTTCAGAAACCCTTTCTTTGGAGAATCTAGAAAGAGATATTTCGAGCAATATACAGGAACATAAGAATTAGCGGTAAGATCACTTCTAAACCACCGGAGAAACGTCCCTTTCAAACTGCCCTGCTGTGTGTTCGTTCACCTTAGGAAGCTGCATCTACGTTTCGATTCAGCGAGGTAAAAGCACGTTTCTTCTAAAAGCTGCGTTTGGATATTCCTGAGTGAAAGGGTGTATAGTGTGTAAGGAGAAATATATCTGGCTCTAAAACAAAAACGGAGCTATCTAGCAGAATTATTGCCAAGGTGTATATTCAACTGACAGAGTTAAACAGATGTGTGAAGGTAGCTGTTCAGAAACCCTTTCTTTGGAGAATCTGGAAAGAGATATTTCCAGGCATATAAAGGCACGTAATATTATTAGCGGTAAGATTGCTTCTAAACCACAGGAGAAACTTCTCTTTCAAACTGCACTGCTGTGTGTTCATTCACCTTAGGAAGTTGCAAGTATGTTTAGATTCAGCAAGTTAGAAAATTGTTTATTCTAAAAGCTGCGGTTGATTATTCCTGAGTGAATGGGAAGATAGGGTGTATTTAGAAATATCCGGCTCCAAAAGAAAAACAGAGCTATTTAGCAGAATGATTGTCAAGGTGAATATTCAACTTAAGGAGTTAAACAGATGTGTGAATGCAGCAGTTCAGAAACCCTTTCTTTGGAGAATCTAGAAAGAGATGTTTCCTGCAATATACAGACACATAAGAATTAGCACAAAGATCGCATCAAAACCCCAGGAGAAATGTCTATTACAAACTGCTCTGCTGGGTTTTGTCTAACCTTAGGAAGTTGCATCTATGTTTAGATTCAGCGAGATAGAAACACGTTTCTTCTAATAGCTGCGTTTGGATATTCCTCAGATATTTGGAGCACAGGGTGTAATGAGAAATATGTGGCTCTAAAACAAAAACGGAGCTATCTAGCAGAATGATTGTCAAGGCGTATATTCAACTTACAAAGTTAAAAAGATGTGCGAATGTAGCAGTTCCGAAATAATTTCGTTGGAGAATCTAGAAAGAGATATTTCCAGCCATGTTCAGACACATAAGAATTAGCGGTAAGATCGCGTCTAAAACACAGGAGAAACGTCTCTTTCAAACTGTTCTGCTGTATGTTCGTTTACCTGAGGAAGTTGCATCTATGTTTAGATTCAACGAGTTAGAAGCACTTTTCCTCTAAATGCTGCCGTTGGATTTTTCTGAGTGAATGGGAGTATGCAGTGAAATGAGAAATATCTGGCTCTAAAATAAAAACGGAGCTTTCTAGCAGAATGTTTGTCAAGGTGTACATTCACCTTACTGAGTTACACAGGGGTGTGAATGTAGCAGTTCAGAAACCCTTTCTATGGAGAATCTGGAAAGCGGTATTTCCAGCCATATACAGGCACATAGGAATTAGCAGTAAGATCGCGTCTAAACATCGGAAGAAACGTGTCTTTAAATTGCTCCGGCTGTGTGTTCGTTCAACATAGGAAGTTGCTTGTATGTTTAGATTCAGCGAGTTAGAAAAACGTTTCTTCTAAAAGCTGCGTTTGCATATCCCTGAGTGAACGGGAGTATAGGGTGTAAGGGGACGTATCTGGCTCTAAAACCAAAACGGGGCTATCTAACAGTATGATTGTAAAGCTGTATATTCAACATACAGACATAAACAGATGTGTGAATGCAGCAGTTCAGAAACCCTTTGTTTGGAGTATCTAGAAAGAGACATTCACAGGCATGTACAGGCACATGAGAATTAGCGGTAAGATCGCGTCTAAACCACAGGAGAAACGTCTCTTTCCAACTGCTCTACTGTGTGTTCGTACACCTGAGGCAGTGGCATCTATGTTTAGATAGAGCGAGTTGGAAACACGTTTCTTCTAAAGGATGCGTTTGGATATTTCCGAGTGTAAGGAATTATACGGTGTAATGAGACATATCTGGCTCTAAAACAAAAACAGAGCTCTCTAGCAGAATGATTGTCAAGGTGTATATTCAACGTACAGAGTTAAACAGATGTGTGAATGCAGCATTTCAGAAACCCTTTCTTTGGAGAATCTGGAAAGAGATATTTCCAGGCATATAAACGCATGTAAGAATTAGTGGTAAGATCACTTCTAAACCACAGTAGAAACGTCTCTTTCAAACTGCTCTGCTGTGAGTTCGTTCACCCTTCTTAGATGCATCTATGTTTAGATTCTGCGAGTTGGAAAAATTTTTCTTCTAAAAGCTGCGTTTGTATATTCCTAAGTGAACGGGAGTATAGTGTGTAAGGAGACATATCTGGCTCTAAAACAAAAAACGATTTATGTAGCAGAATGATTGTCAAGGTATTCAACTTAAAGAGTTAAACAGATGTGTGAATGTAGCAGTTCAGAAACAATGTCTTTGGAGAATCTGGAAAGAGATATTTCCAGCCATATACAGGCACTTAAGAATTAGCAGTATGATCGCGTCTAAAGCACAGGAGAAACGTCTCTTTCAAACTGCTCTGCTGTGTGTTCATTCACCTTAGGAAGTTGCATCTATGTTTAGATTCAGCGAGTTAAAACCCGTTTCTTCCAAAAGCTGCGTTTGGGTATTCCTGAGTGAATGGGAGTATAGGGTGTAATGAGACACATCTGGCTCTAAAACAAAAACGGAGCTATCTAGCAGAATGATTGTCAACAAGTATATTCAACATACAGAGTTAAGCAGATGTGTGAATGTAGCAGTTCAGAAACACTTTCTTTTGAGAATCTAGAAAGTGATATTTCTAGCTGCATACAGGCACCTTAGAATTAGTGGTAATATTGCATCTAAACCACAGGAGACACGTCTCTTACAAACTGCTCTGCTGTGTCTTCGTTCACCTTAGGTAGTGCCATCTATGTTTAGATTCAGCGAGTTTGAAACACGTTTCTTCCAAAAGCTGCGTTTGGGTATTCCTGATTGAATTGGAGTATAGGGTATAAGGAAAAACATCTGGCTCTAAAACAAAATCGGAGCTTTCTAGCAGAATGATTGTCAAGGTGTACGTTCAACTTATAGAGTTAGAGAGATGTGTGAATGTAGCAGTTCAGAAAGTCTTTCTTCGGAGAATCTAGAAAGAGATATTTCCAGCCATATACAGGCACATGAAAATTAGCGGTAAGCTCACGTCTAAACCTCAGAAGAAACGTCTCTTTCAAACTGCTCTGCTGTGTGTTCCTTCATGATAGGAAATTCCATCTGTGTTGAGATTCAGTCAGTTAGAAAAACGTTTCTGCTAAAAGCTGCATTTGGATATTCCTGCGTGAATGGGAGTATAGGGTGTAATGAGAAATATTTGACTCTAACACAAAAACGGAGCTATCTAGCAGAATGATTGTCAAGGTGTGTATTCCCTTACGGAGTTAAACGGATGTGTGAATGTAGCAGTTCAGAAACCCTTTCTATGGAGAATCTGGAAAGAGATATTTCCAGCCATATACAGGCACACAGAATTAGCGGTAAATCGCGTCTAATCCTCAGAAGAAACGTGTGTTTAAATTGCTCTGGCTGTGTGTTCGTTGAACATAGGAAGTTGCATCTATGTTTAGATTCAGCGAGTTAGAAAAGCGTTTCTTCTAAAAGCTGCGTTTGGATATTCCTGAGTGAATGGGAGTATACGGTGTAATGAGAAATATCAGGCTCTAAAACAACAACGGTGCTATGTAGCAGAATTATTGTCAAGGTGTATATTCAACTTACAGAGTTAAACAGATGTGTGAATGTAGCAGATCAGAAACCCTTTCTTCAGAGAATCTAGAAAGAGATATTTAAAGCCCTATACAGGCACTTAAGAATTAGCGGTAGATCGCATCTAAACCACAGGAGAAACGGCTCTTTCAAACTGCTCTGCTGTGTGTTCATTCACCTTACTTAGTTCCATCTATGTTTAGATTCAGTGAGTTAGAAACACGTTTCTTCTAGAAGCTGCATTTGGGTATTCCTGAGTGAATGGGGGTATAGGGTGTAATTAGAAATATCTGGATCTAAAACAAAAACAGAGCTATCTAGCAGAATGATTGTCAAGGTGTATATTCTCCTTATAGAGTTAAACAGATGTGTGTATATAGCAGTTAAGAAACCCTTTGTTTGGAGAATATAGAAAGAGATAATTCCAGACATATACAGGGTCATAAGAATTAGCGGAAAGATCGTGTCTAAACCTCAGAAGAAACGTCTCTTTCAAACTGCTGTGCTGTGTGTTCGTTCAAGATAGGAAGTTGCCTCTATGTTTAGAGTCAAATAGTTAGAAAAACGTTTCTTCTCAAAGCTGCGTTTGCATATTCCTGAGTGAATGGGAGTATAGGGTGTAATTAGAAATATCTGGCTCTAAAACTAAAA
>NW_022440502.1:0-2394 GCF_009761245.1 Sapajus apella
TATTTATTTATTTTGAGACAGAGTCATAGCCTGTAGCCCAGGCTGGAGTGCAGTGGTGAGATCTCGGCTCACTGCAAACCTCCGCATCCCAGGTTCAAGCGATTCCCCTGCCTTGGCCTCCCAAGTAGCTGGGATTACAGACACGCGTCACCACACCCAGCTAATTTAGTAGAGACCGAGTTTCTCCTTGTTGGCCAGGCTGGTCTGGAACTCCTGACCTAAGCTGATACACCCACCTCGGCCTCCCAAAGTGCTGGGATTATACCACACCCAGCTAATTTTTGTATTTTTAGTACAGAAAACATCCTGGCCGGGATGGTACCTTTTTCATTTTTTGTATTTGTTATTTTTGCCTTATTTTCTTTTTCCTTTTCTCTGTGTGTGTGTTGTTTTTGCTTTTTTTTTTTTTTTTTTTTTTTTTTTGAGAAGTTTTACTCTTGTCTCCCAAGTTGGAGTGCAATGGTGCAATATCGGCTCACTGCAACGTCCACCGTCCACCCCCCTGATTTAAGCGGTTCTCTTGCCTCACCCTCCCCAGTAGCTGAGATTACAGGCATGCACCACCACGCCCAGCTAATTTTCTTATTTTTAGTATAAACGGGGTTTTGCCATGTTGGTCAGGCTGATATGAAACTCCTGACCTCAAGTGACCTAACCCCCTCGGTCTCCCAAAGTGCTGGGACTACAGGCTTGAGCCACCACACCTTGGCCTTTTCCTCTTTTCACAGATGCCTTTTGTGAAAACTGTCAAATCATTTTCTTTTAATCATTTTCATTAGGGGTTAATCAATGTTTGTTTTTTTTTTTTTTTTGAGACGGAGTTTCGCTCATGTTACCCAGGCTGGAGTGCAATGGCGCTATCTCGGCTCACCGCAACCTCTGCCTCCTGGGTTCAGGCAATTCTTCTGCCTCAGCCTCCTGAGTAGCTGGGATTACAGGCACATGCCACCATGCCCAGCTAATTTTTTGTATTTTTAGTAGAGACGGGGTTTCACTGTGTTGACCAGGATGGTCTCGATCTCTTGACCTCGTGATCCACCCGCCTCGGCCTCCCAAAGTGCTGGGATTACAGGCGTGAGCCACCGCGTCCGGCGGGGTTAATCAATGTTATTAGCAGTTTCAATTTTGGCTTTGTTGATTCTCTCTGTTGTGGGTTTGCTTTTATATTTATTATGCATTTAAATTACTTCCTCCTGTCTACTTCTGTTGGGTTTCTTTGGTTGTCCTTTTCCTGACATCTTAAAATGAATGTGCTTAGCTCATTATATTTCAAGGCTTTCTTCTTCCCTAAAATATTGCAGTTAAGGCTATAAATTTCCCTCCAAGCACTGCCTTAGCTTTACTTCACAAGTTTTGTTTTTTATTACATATAGTATAATTGAAAGTGATTTCAAATTTCCATTTTTACTTCTGAAACCCATGCATTGTTTAGAAGTATATTTTAGAAGCATGTTACTCCAAAGTGTAGTTTTCAACAATACAGGGACTTTTTAATGTTTTTGTTATCAATTCCTAAACTATTTGCAATGTTAGGATAACATTATCTGCTTTATTTTAATCCTCTGAAATGTGCCGAAACTTGCATTTTGGCCCAGCAGATCATCATAGTTTAAAATGGATGATATCTTCTTGAAAATAACATATTTTTCGCTTGTTGGGTGCACAGTTCTCCATATGTTCATACATCAAGTTTCTTCATTATGTTGTTTCAAATCTTCTACAGTGTTATTGATTTCCTGTCTGCCTGTTCCACTGATTACTGAAAAAGCTGTGTCAAACATCCCGCTATGAATATGGACTTGTCTATCGCTCCATGTAATTCTGTCCACATTTGCTATGTATCATGTAATTAGGTACATACAAATTTAGGATTATCTTTTATTATTATGGAGGGATGCTTCTTAATTCTACAGATTGGTTTTTTTGTTTTTTTTTTTTTGAGACAGAATCTTTCTCTGTAGCCAGGCTGGAGTGCAGTGGCGCGATCCCAACTCACTGCAATTCCGTTTTCCGGTTTCTTTTTTTTTTTTTTTAAGACGGGGTTTCACCATCATGGCCAGGCTGTTCTTGAACTCCTGACCACAGGTGATCCACTCACCTTGGCATCCCAAAGTGCTAGGATTACAGGCATGAGCCGCCGCGCCCGGCCCCTGTTTTCCAGTTTCAAGCAATTCTCCTTCACCAGCCTCCCGAGTAGCTGGGACTATAGGCACACACTACCACGACCAGCTAACTTTTTTGTGTTTTTAGTAGAGACGGGGTTTCACCATGTTGGCCAGGATGGTCTCGATCTCTTGACCTCATAATCTGCCCGCCTCCTCCTCCCAAAGTGCTGGGATTATAGACGTGAGCCACTATGCCCGGCTCGAGATTTTTTTTTTTTTTTTTTTTTTT
>NW_022440502.1:2494-6986 GCF_009761245.1 Sapajus apella
TTTTGAGACGGAGTTTCGCTCTTGTTACCCAGGCTGGAGTGCAATGGTGCGATCTCGGCACACCGCAACCTCCGCCTCCTGGGTTCAGGCAATTCTCCTGCCTCAGCCTCCTGAGTAGCTGGGATTACAGGCACGCGCCACCATGCCCAGCTGATTTTTTGTAGTTTTAGTAGAGACGGGGTTTCACCATGTTGACCAGGATGGTCTCGAGCTCTTGACCTTGTGATCCACCCGCCTTGGCCTCCCAAAGTGCTGGGATTACAGGCGTGAGCCACCGCGCCCGGCCCCTCGAGATTTTTTTTTACCCTAAAGTATGTTTGCTTTATATTAGAATTTACTACACCGACTGTCCTAATATTTCAATGATATATAATTTTTTATTATTTTCCTTTCAGTCTTGCTTTATCTCTGAGTATCACATGTGTCTCTTGTATTTAATATGTATCGGATTTTGTATCTATCCAGTCTGATAATCTTTGTCTTTTAGCTGGAGCATTTAATCCACTTACTATTAATGTAATCATTGATATGCAGTTTGCCATGAATGGGCTTTCTATTCATCTCACCTATTCTCTGTCATTTTTTTTTTTAATTTTTTTTTTTTTAAAGACGGGGTTTCACCATGTCGGTCAGGCTAGTCTTGAACTCCCAACCTCAGGTGATCCACCCACCTTGGCCTCCAAAGTGCTTGGATTACAGGCGTGAGCCACCATGCCCGGCCTAATTTTTTTTTTTTTTTTTTAGACAGAGTCTTACTCTGTCACCCAGGCTGGAGTGCAGTGGCACCGTCTCGGCTCACTAAACCCTCCGCCTCCTGGGTTCAAGTGATTCTCCTGCCTCAGCCTCCCAAGTGGCTGGGAGTGCAGGCACTTGTCACCACACCTGGCTAATTTTCGTGTTTTTAGTAAAGATGGGATTTTACCGTGTTGGCCAGACTGGTCTCGAACTACTGACCTCAGGTAGTCCGCCTGCCTCGGCCTCCCAAACTGCTGGGATTACAGGTGTGAGCCACCGCGCCCGGCCTTCTCTGTTCATTTGTCTCATTTTTGCCTTTGTTTAGTTTGGTTGAATTTTTATATTTTCATTTTGTTCCTGTTAGAGAGTTATTTGGGTTTTTGCCATTTTTAGTAATTATTCTAAAAATTACAATAAGCAGCTTTGCGTGGTGGGTCACACCTGTAATCCCAGCACTTCAGGAGGCCAAGACAGGCAGATCACTTGAGGTCAGGAGTTGCAGACCAGCCTGGCTAACATGGTGAAACCTTGTCTCTACTAAAAATATAAAAATTATCTGGGCATGGTGGCACATGCTTGTAATCCCAGCTACTTAAGGAGGCAGAGTCTAGGAGGATGATTTGAACCCAGGAGGCGGAGTTTGAAGTGAGCTGAGATCCTACCCCTGTACTCCAGCCTGGACAACAGAGTGAGACATTTTTAGTCCTTTTTCCTTCCTCCATCCCCAACGTCCCCTCTGGGACAATTTTTGTTTCTGTCTGAAGACCACCCTAGATTTCTTTTTACTGAAGAACTTTTTCACTGAGTAAAATTCTAGTTTGGCAAATTTGCTGTTGTTGTGTGGTTTAGTTTTCTTTATTTTATTTATTTATTTTTTAAGATGGGGTTTCACCATGATGGCCAGGCTGGTCTTGAACTCCTGATCTCAGGTCATCCACCCACCTTGGCCTCCCAAAGTGCTAAGTGGTTTAGTTTTCTTTCCAACAGATTGAAGATATTATTCCACTAATTCTAGCTTCCATTGTTGCTGTTGAAAAGTCAGAAAAAGTTGTGCTTTTTTTTTTTTTTTTTTTTTTTGAGATGAAGTCTTGCTCTAAACCTGGCTGGAGTGCAGTGGCACAATCTTACTGCAACCTCCACCTCCTGGGTTCAAATTATTCTCCTGCCTCAGCTTCCTGAGCTGGGATTACAGGCACGCACCACCATGTCTGGTTAATTTTTTTTTTTTTTTTTGACACGGAGTCTCACTCCGTGACCCAAGCTGGAGTGCAGTGGCATGATCTCAGCTCACTGCAACCTCTGCCTCCCGGGTTCAACCAATTCTCCTGCCTCAGCCTCCCAAGTAGCTGGGATTACAGGTATCCACCACCATGCCTAATATTCTTGTATTTTTAGTAAGGACAGGATTTCACATTTTTGGCCAGGCTGGTCTCAAACTCCTGTCCTCAAGTGATCCTCCCACCTTGGCCTCCCAAAGTGCTGTGATTATAGGCATGAGCCACCATGCCCAGACTTCCCCTCCCTCCCTCCCTCCCATCCTTCCCTCCTTCCTTCTTTCCCTCCTTCCCTCCCTGCTCCTTCTTCCCTCCCTCCCTCCCTACTTCTTTCCTCCCTGCCTCCTCCCTCCCTCCTTCCCTCCCTCCTTCCCTCCCTCCTTCCCTCCCTCCTTCCCTCCTTCTGTTGTTTGTTTTAGGTTCACAGCAAAATTGAGCAGAAAGTAGAGAGAATTCTCACATACCCATTTCTACACATACATACAGCCTCCCCAACAAGCCGACAATCAATATCGTGGCCTGGAGTGATATATTTGTTACAGTCAATAAATCTATACTGGACAGCACTTTGGAAAGCCAAGGCAGGAGGATTGCCTGAACCCAGGAGTTCAATGAGACCAGCCTGAGCAACAGAACAAGACTAGATAGATGATAGATAGTGACAGATAGATAGATAGATAGATAGATAGATAGATAGATAGATAGCATTAAAACGCATGCTCTGAATGAAGAGACCCCTCCCCCCAACAACAGGCTTTGTGTGAGCAACATGGCTGTTTATTCACCCGGGTGTAGGAGGGCTGAGGCCGAAAAGTGCATCAGTGAAGGGCGGTGGTATAGGAGTTGGTTTTATAGGTTTGCGGTGGGCAGTGGAAAGTTACAGAAGTAACTTCAGGGTGGTTTTTTCTAAGCTGGGAGGGGGTTGTAGGGTGTAGAGTCAAGAGGTTGAAGGAGGTCGGTTACAAAGTCCAGTGGCCTTATCAGCTGGCGGGGAATGGGAACAGCAGAGAATGTCTCCAAGTTAAGTAGGCACCGCAGGGATGAATCGTTTCTTCACCTTTTCCTGGTCTTCCAGTTACTTTAGGTTTTTCAGGAACGCATCTGGAGTGTCCGTGCAGGTCACAGGGGTTAACGTGGCATCCACGGGGCCGTCAGCCTAAAAGACCTTACATTTCTGTCTTTTTAGTAATATAAAGGAAAGGAAATGAAGAGTGGAGGGCAGCGGAATATCAGGAAGGGCGGCACAGAGGGTGATGGGGCGGTGTTTCTCAGGGCTTCTTCGAGTGGGATTGGGGAGGCATGGAAACTGAAAAATGGGAAAGAATTTAGACTGCTGGGAGATTTCAGGGCCAGGGGCGATATTGTGGGTTGTTAGAAGGAGCATTTGTCACATTGACTGATTGGTTACCGCTTGTATACGATTTTGTAGGAACTGAGAGGTTAGTCGGAAAACATTGGGTCAGAATAAGAGAAGGAGAAAGACAGTATGAGAGGACTAGGGATTGGAAGAGGCCATGACTCCCAGTTACACTGTCCAGCCAGTCCAGCCAGGTTTAATCTACTGATGGCGCCGTATACGGGGCCAGACTGGTTTACATAAGAAATATTGAAAGTGCCATTTTCTGGCCATTTGGACTGAGGCCAGGCTGTGTAGCAGTGACGTTTAGGTTTCAGATCAGGTGACAGTTGAAGAGGTTTTAGGTTTTTCAGGATGAAGGCTAGAGGCGAAAACTGAGGAATAGGGGGCGGAATATTGCCCCTGGTGAAGGAGAGCAGTTCTTGTTTGTTTGTTTGTTTCATATGTATTTTATTGCATTTTAGGTTTGGTGGTACATGTGAAGAACATGCAAGATTGTTGCATAGGTACATACTTGGCAATGTGGTTTGCTGCCTTCCTCCCCATCACCTAAAGCTGGCATTTCTCCCCATGTTATCCCTCCCCAACTCCCCACCCCCTGCTGCCCCCCCCCACCCCCCTCACAGACCCCCGTGTGTGAGGCTCCCCTCCCTGTGTCCATGTGTTCTCACTGTTCAACACCCGCCTATGAGTGAGAACATGCGGTGTTTGATTTTCTGTTCTTGTGTCAGTTTGCTGAGAATGATGGTTTCCAGGTTCATCCACGTCCCTACAAAGGACAAAAACTCATCGTTTTTTATGGCTGCATAGTATTCCATAGTGTATATGTGCCACATTTTCCCTGTCCAGTCTATCATCATTGGGCATTTGGGTTGTTTCCAGGTGTCTGCTATTGCAAACAGTGCTGCAATGAACATTCATGTGCATGTGTCCTTACAACAGAATGATTTATAATCCTTTGGATATATACCCAGTAATGGGATTGCTGGGTCAAATGGAATTTCTATTTCTAGGTCCTTGAGGAATCGCCACACTGTCTTCCACAATGGTTGAACTAGTTTACACTCCCACCAACAGTGTAAAAGTGTTCCTATTTCTCCACATCCTCTCCAGCATCTGTCTCCAG
>NW_022440503.1:0-6986 GCF_009761245.1 Sapajus apella
GTTCACCTTAGGAAGTTGCATGTATGTTTAGATTCAGCGAGTTAGATGCACGTTTCTTCTAAAGCTGCGTTTCAATATTCCTGAGTGAATGGGAGTATAGGGCGTAAAGAGAAATATCTGGCTGTAAAACAAATACGGAGCTATGTAGCAGAATGATTCTCAAGGTGAATATTCACCTTACAGAGTTAAACAGATGTGTGAATGTAGCTGTTCAGGAAACCTTTCTTTGCAGATTATGGAAAGAGATATTTCTGGGTATATACAGGCTCATAAGATTAAGCGGTAAGAACGCGTCTAAACCAAAAGAGAATCGTCTCTTTCAAACTGCTCTGTTATGTGTTCGTTGACCTTAGGAAGTTGCATCTATGTTTAGATGAAGCGAGTTAGAAACACGTTTGTTCTAAAAGCTGCGTTTGGATATTCCTGAGTGAATGGGAGTATAGGGTGTAAAGAGAAATATCTGGTTGTAAAACAAAAAAGGAGCTATGTAGCACAATGATTGTAAAGGTTTATATTCGACTTACAGAGGTAGACAGATGTGTGAATGTAGCAGTTCAGAAACCCTTTCTTTGGAGAATCTGGAAGGAGATATTTCCAGCCATATGCAGGCTCATAAGTATTAGCTGTAAGATCCCGTCTAAACCAAAGGAGAAACAACTTTTCAAACTGTTCTGCTATGTGTTTGTTCACGTGTGGAAGTTGCATCTATGTTTCGATTCAGCGAGTTAGAAACACGTTTATTCTAAAAGCTGCGTTTGTATATTCCTAAGTGAACGGGCTTATAGTGTGTAAGGAGACATATCTGGCTCTAAAACAAAAACTGATTTATGTAGCAGAATGATTGTCAAGGTGTGTATTCAACTTAAAGAGTTAAACAGATGTGTGAATGTAGCAGTTCAGAAACAATGTCTTTGGAGAATCTGGAAAGAGATATTTCCAGCCATATACAGGCTCATAAGAATTAGCGGTACGATCGCGTCTAAAACACGGGAGAAACGTTTGTTTCAAACTGCTCTGCTGTGTGTTCGTTCATCTGTGGAAGTTGCATCTATGTTTTGATTCAGGGAGTTAGAAACACGTTTCTTCTAAAGCTGCGTTTGGATATTCCTGAGTGAATGGTAGTATAGTGTGTAATGAGTAATATCTGGCTGTAAAACAAAAACGGAGCTATCTAGCAGAATGATTGTCAAGGTGTATATTCAACTGACAGAGTTATACAGGTGTGTGAATGTAGCAGTTAAGAAACCCTTTCTTGGAGAATCTTTTAAGATATATTTCCATCCATATAGGGGCAAATAAGAATTAGTAGTAAGATCGCGTCTAATCCACAGGAGAAACGTCTTTTTCAAACTGCTCTGCTGTGTTTTCGTTCACCTTAGGAAGTTGCAAGTATGTTTAGATTCAGGAAGTTAGAAAAACGTTTATTCTAAAAGCTACGGTTGGTTATTCCTTAGTGAATGGGAGGATAGGGTTTATTTAGAAATATCTGGCTCTAAAACAAAAACGGAGCTATCTAGCAGAATGATTTTTAAGGTGTATATTCAACTGACAGAGTTAAACACATGTGTGAATGTAGCAGTTCAGAAACCCTTTCTTTGGATTGTCTTTAAAGAGATATTTCCAGCCATATACAGACATATAAGAATTAGTGGTAAGATCGCGTCTAAACCACAGGAGAAACGTCTATACCAACTGCTCTGAAGTGTGTTCGTTCACCTTAGGAAGTTGCATCTATGTTTAGATTCAGTGATTTGGAACCACGTTTTTTCTAAAAGCTGCATTTGGATAATCCTCAGTGAATGGGAATATAGGGTGTAATGAGAAATATGTGTCTCTAAAACAAAAACGGAGCTATCTAGCAAAATGATTGTCAAGGTGTATATTCAACTTACAGAGTCAAACAGATGTGTGAATGTAGCAGTTCAGAAACCCTTTCTTTGGAGAATCTAGAAAGAGATATTGCGAGCCATATACAGGAACATAAGAATTAGCGGTAAGATCGCGTCTAAAGGACAGGAGAAACTGCTCTTTCAAATTGCTCTGCTGGGTTTTCCTTCACCTTAGGAAGTTGCATCTATGCTTAGCCTCCAAGACTTAGAATCAGGTTTCTTCTAAAAGCTGCGTTTGGATGTTCCTGAGTGAAAAGGGGTATACTGTGTAACGAGAAATATCTGTCTCTAAAATAAAAACGAAGCTATCTAGCAGAATGATTGTCAAGGTGTGCATTCATCTTACAGAGTTAAACAGATTTGAGAATGTAGTAGTACAGAAACCATTTCTTTACAGAATCTGGGAAGACATATTTACAGCCATATACAGGCACATAAGAGTTAGCGGTAAGATCGCGTCTAAACAACAGGAGAAAAGTGTCTTTCAAACTACTCTCCTGTGTGTTCATTCGCCTTATTTAGCTGCATCTATGGTTAAATTCAGCGAGTCAGAAACACGTTTCTTCTAAAAGCTGCGTTTGGATATTCCTGAGTGAATGGGATTATAGGGTGTAATGAGAAATATCTGGCTCTAAAACAAAAACAGAGCTACCTAGCAGAATGATTGTCAAGGTGTACATTCACCTGACAGAGTTAAACAGGTGTGTGAATGTAGCAGTTCAGAAACCCTTTCTTTGGAGAATCTAGAAAGAGATATTTCGAGCAATATACAGGAACATAAGAATTAGCGGTAAGATCACTTCTAAACCACCGGAGAAACGTCCCTTTCAAACTGCCCTGCTGTGTGTTCGTTCACCTTAGGAAGCTGCATCTACGTTTCGATTCAGCGAGGTAAAAGCACGTTTCTTCTAAAAGCTGCGTTTGGATATTCCTGAGTGAAAGGGTGTATAGTGTGTAAGGAGAAATATATCTGGCTCTAAAACAAAAACGGAGCTATCTAGCAGAATTATTGCCAAGGTGTATATTCAACTGACAGAGTTAAACAGATGTGTGAAGGTAGCTGTTCAGAAACCCTTTCTTTGGAGAATCTGGAAAGAGATATTTCCAGGCATATAAAGGCACGTAATATTATTAGCGGTAAGATTGCTTCTAAACCACAGGAGAAACTTCTCTTTCAAACTGCACTGCTGTGTGTTCATTCACCTTAGGAAGTTGCAAGTATGTTTAGATTCAGCAAGTTAGAAAATTGTTTATTCTAAAAGCTGCGGTTGATTATTCCTGAGTGAATGGGAAGATAGGGTGTATTTAGAAATATCCGGCTCCAAAAGAAAAACAGAGCTATTTAGCAGAATGATTGTCAAGGTGAATATTCAACTTAAGGAGTTAAACAGATGTGTGAATGCAGCAGTTCAGAAACCCTTTCTTTGGAGAATCTAGAAAGAGATGTTTCCTGCAATATACAGACACATAAGAATTAGCACAAAGATCGCATCAAAACCCCAGGAGAAATGTCTATTACAAACTGCTCTGCTGGGTTTTGTCTAACCTTAGGAAGTTGCATCTATGTTTAGATTCAGCGAGATAGAAACACGTTTCTTCTAATAGCTGCGTTTGGATATTCCTCAGATATTTGGAGCACAGGGTGTAATGAGAAATATGTGGCTCTAAAACAAAAACGGAGCTATCTAGCAGAATGATTGTCAAGGCGTATATTCAACTTACAAAGTTAAAAAGATGTGCGAATGTAGCAGTTCCGAAATAATTTCGTTGGAGAATCTAGAAAGAGATATTTCCAGCCATGTTCAGACACATAAGAATTAGCGGTAAGATCGCGTCTAAAACACAGGAGAAACGTCTCTTTCAAACTGTTCTGCTGTATGTTCGTTTACCTGAGGAAGTTGCATCTATGTTTAGATTCAACGAGTTAGAAGCACTTTTCCTCTAAATGCTGCCGTTGGATTTTTCTGAGTGAATGGGAGTATGCAGTGAAATGAGAAATATCTGGCTCTAAAATAAAAACGGAGCTTTCTAGCAGAATGTTTGTCAAGGTGTACATTCACCTTACTGAGTTACACAGGGGTGTGAATGTAGCAGTTCAGAAACCCTTTCTATGGAGAATCTGGAAAGCGGTATTTCCAGCCATATACAGGCACATAGGAATTAGCAGTAAGATCGCGTCTAAACATCGGAAGAAACGTGTCTTTAAATTGCTCCGGCTGTGTGTTCGTTCAACATAGGAAGTTGCTTGTATGTTTAGATTCAGCGAGTTAGAAAAACGTTTCTTCTAAAAGCTGCGTTTGCATATCCCTGAGTGAACGGGAGTATAGGGTGTAAGGGGACGTATCTGGCTCTAAAACCAAAACGGGGCTATCTAACAGTATGATTGTAAAGCTGTATATTCAACATACAGACATAAACAGATGTGTGAATGCAGCAGTTCAGAAACCCTTTGTTTGGAGTATCTAGAAAGAGACATTCACAGGCATGTACAGGCACATGAGAATTAGCGGTAAGATCGCGTCTAAACCACAGGAGAAACGTCTCTTTCCAACTGCTCTACTGTGTGTTCGTACACCTGAGGCAGTGGCATCTATGTTTAGATAGAGCGAGTTGGAAACACGTTTCTTCTAAAGGATGCGTTTGGATATTTCCGAGTGTAAGGAATTATACGGTGTAATGAGACATATCTGGCTCTAAAACAAAAACAGAGCTCTCTAGCAGAATGATTGTCAAGGTGTATATTCAACGTACAGAGTTAAACAGATGTGTGAATGCAGCATTTCAGAAACCCTTTCTTTGGAGAATCTGGAAAGAGATATTTCCAGGCATATAAACGCATGTAAGAATTAGTGGTAAGATCACTTCTAAACCACAGTAGAAACGTCTCTTTCAAACTGCTCTGCTGTGAGTTCGTTCACCCTTCTTAGATGCATCTATGTTTAGATTCTGCGAGTTGGAAAAATTTTTCTTCTAAAAGCTGCGTTTGTATATTCCTAAGTGAACGGGAGTATAGTGTGTAAGGAGACATATCTGGCTCTAAAACAAAAAACGATTTATGTAGCAGAATGATTGTCAAGGTATTCAACTTAAAGAGTTAAACAGATGTGTGAATGTAGCAGTTCAGAAACAATGTCTTTGGAGAATCTGGAAAGAGATATTTCCAGCCATATACAGGCACTTAAGAATTAGCAGTATGATCGCGTCTAAAGCACAGGAGAAACGTCTCTTTCAAACTGCTCTGCTGTGTGTTCATTCACCTTAGGAAGTTGCATCTATGTTTAGATTCAGCGAGTTAAAACCCGTTTCTTCCAAAAGCTGCGTTTGGGTATTCCTGAGTGAATGGGAGTATAGGGTGTAATGAGACACATCTGGCTCTAAAACAAAAACGGAGCTATCTAGCAGAATGATTGTCAACAAGTATATTCAACATACAGAGTTAAGCAGATGTGTGAATGTAGCAGTTCAGAAACACTTTCTTTTGAGAATCTAGAAAGTGATATTTCTAGCTGCATACAGGCACCTTAGAATTAGTGGTAATATTGCATCTAAACCACAGGAGACACGTCTCTTACAAACTGCTCTGCTGTGTCTTCGTTCACCTTAGGTAGTGCCATCTATGTTTAGATTCAGCGAGTTTGAAACACGTTTCTTCCAAAAGCTGCGTTTGGGTATTCCTGATTGAATTGGAGTATAGGGTATAAGGAAAAACATCTGGCTCTAAAACAAAATCGGAGCTTTCTAGCAGAATGATTGTCAAGGTGTACGTTCAACTTATAGAGTTAGAGAGATGTGTGAATGTAGCAGTTCAGAAAGTCTTTCTTCGGAGAATCTAGAAAGAGATATTTCCAGCCATATACAGGCACATGAAAATTAGCGGTAAGCTCACGTCTAAACCTCAGAAGAAACGTCTCTTTCAAACTGCTCTGCTGTGTGTTCCTTCATGATAGGAAATTCCATCTGTGTTGAGATTCAGTCAGTTAGAAAAACGTTTCTGCTAAAAGCTGCATTTGGATATTCCTGCGTGAATGGGAGTATAGGGTGTAATGAGAAATATTTGACTCTAACACAAAAACGGAGCTATCTAGCAGAATGATTGTCAAGGTGTGTATTCCCTTACGGAGTTAAACGGATGTGTGAATGTAGCAGTTCAGAAACCCTTTCTATGGAGAATCTGGAAAGAGATATTTCCAGCCATATACAGGCACACAGAATTAGCGGTAAATCGCGTCTAATCCTCAGAAGAAACGTGTGTTTAAATTGCTCTGGCTGTGTGTTCGTTGAACATAGGAAGTTGCATCTATGTTTAGATTCAGCGAGTTAGAAAAGCGTTTCTTCTAAAAGCTGCGTTTGGATATTCCTGAGTGAATGGGAGTATACGGTGTAATGAGAAATATCAGGCTCTAAAACAACAACGGTGCTATGTAGCAGAATTATTGTCAAGGTGTATATTCAACTTACAGAGTTAAACAGATGTGTGAATGTAGCAGATCAGAAACCCTTTCTTCAGAGAATCTAGAAAGAGATATTTAAAGCCCTATACAGGCACTTAAGAATTAGCGGTAGATCGCATCTAAACCACAGGAGAAACGGCTCTTTCAAACTGCTCTGCTGTGTGTTCATTCACCTTACTTAGTTCCATCTATGTTTAGATTCAGTGAGTTAGAAACACGTTTCTTCTAGAAGCTGCATTTGGGTATTCCTGAGTGAATGGGGGTATAGGGTGTAATTAGAAATATCTGGATCTAAAACAAAAACAGAGCTATCTAGCAGAATGATTGTCAAGGTGTATATTCTCCTTATAGAGTTAAACAGATGTGTGTATATAGCAGTTAAGAAACCCTTTGTTTGGAGAATATAGAAAGAGATAATTCCAGACATATACAGGGTCATAAGAATTAGCGGAAAGATCGTGTCTAAACCTCAGAAGAAACGTCTCTTTCAAACTGCTGTGCTGTGTGTTCGTTCAAGATAGGAAGTTGCCTCTATGTTTAGAGTCAAATAGTTAGAAAAACGTTTCTTCTCAAAGCTGCGTTTGCATATTCCTGAGTGAATGGGAGTATAGGGTGTAATTAGAAATATCTGGCTCTAAAACTAAAA
>NW_022440504.1:0-5994 GCF_009761245.1 Sapajus apella
GCAGATGATTGCTACAGATAAGGCTTGTGTGGAACGGGGGAGCATGGCTCCGGTTCATGGCTCAAGGGAGGGTTCAGGACTACCAACAGCTCAGGCTTGTGCATCCATGGGGATACAGGGTCTAGGGCCCTTTGATCTTGGTAGCTTTCCACCAGGCCAGTCTCTGAGATGGGCAGTGAAGAGCAAGTAGAATCCACCAGCCCCTAATCTCTCCTGCCTTCCTTTTTGTCACAAAATTTCTTTAATTTATGGCTCCTGAGTGCTAAGCCTTGTACCTGTAGACAAACGGAGTAATTACTCCTGGGAGAAATAGAAAAACATGTATTCAGCCTATATGGAAGGCTGCAGGGCTTCAGCGGGTGACCTGAGAGTGAGCACCGGGTGAGGGTGTCCTGCCAGTGTTATAGGAATCCCAGAATCATGGAGGCCCTTCCGTCAGTGTTTTCATGTTGCTGGAGGCTCAGAGAGTGGAAGGGACTTGTCCACCAGCTGCATTCTCTGGGACAGAAAACTGGGAAGGCCACCTGATGATGATGGGGGTGGGTGGGTAGCTGCCAAGAGGCTCAGAGCTTCAGTTTTGCTCTTGCCTGACAAGCAGGATGACTTCTGGCAACTCAATGCCTCTCTGTTCTTTATCGAATGAGGGGGTTGAATTAGGACAGAACAGTCACCTGTGGCTTAACAACAGGTTTATGTTCTGAGAAATGTGTCCTTTGGCGATTTTGTCATTGTGTGAACATCATGGTGTGTACTCACACAACGTAGATGGCACCGCCTGCTATGCACCTGGGTCATGTGGTGTCGCCTACTGTTCCTGGGCTGCTCACCCATCCAGCACGGACTCCACTGAACACTGGCCATTGTAACACAATGCTGAGAATTTGTTTAGCGAAACACGGAAAAGGCACAGTAAAAATATAATCTTTTGGGACATCCGTTATATTAGACGGGCATGACTGCCTGGTCTCTGGAGGTGGGGGCGAGGACTGACCAGGTGAGCCTGAGCCCCCATCCAGTGGGCACCGGGCTCAGGTGGGCTCTCGACAGGTCTTGGGAACTGACAGAGGAGCCAGGGTCTGAGGCCCCGGCAGGTTTCATACAGGGATGGCCAGAAAAGCGCTCCCACGTCCTGTGACGTTCCCATTGCTCCGTCTTGGGTTTTAAGATCCCCTTGTGACTTAGTTTCTCCCAAAGTCAGTTTCTCCAAGAAAAGGAGGCCCCATTGCAGCAGAGGGCTTTCGAGCTCTAGGGAGAGGACAGGGATGTAGCGAGTTGTTCTCCCGCCTCTGATAATCAGCGCCCACGTGCAAGTCAACAAGCGCAGGGCGGGGTCCTGGGGGGTTTGGCCAGAGCTGCTCGCAGCCGCAGGGCCCCAGGCGCGTTGGGACGGCAGGGGGCGCTGTCCGCAAAGTGTTGCTTCCCGGCCGAACCGCAGAGGCGCGCGTGCGCGGTGCCGGGGCTCGGTGGCTGGGGCTGGGCCGTGGGCGGGGCCGGGAGCCGGGTTGGGGCCACGCCCTCCTCTGCCGAGGGCTGCAGGGTGCTCACTCTCCGCCGGGCTGGTCCCCCGCGTTGTAGAACAATGTGCTTCTGCAAAAGTTGTTTATTATTCTGACGGTGGAATGTGCTCCTTGGAGACAATCAAAACATGCAGAAACCAGAACCCCGCGGCCGCTCCTTTCGGAGACTGCGGGCGGCTGTCCTGGGCGTGGGCTGCGGCCCCGGGGGCCCACGCCTATTCTGGGGCTCTAGTTTAGTCCCGCGTGTGTAGGAGTCGTGTTCACTTCCTCAGCGCCCGGCGCCGTCCGCGCACCCCACGGAGCGCCTCGGTTCATGGTGCGGAGGTGAGGGCTCCGGGGCAGAGTAGGGTCCACCCCACCTCCCGCGCCACGGCGAGCTCGGCATGTGATGGTCACCTGCGCATCCGTTGGGTCGAGGGCAGGGCCTCCCAGACTCTGCCCGGAGCTCCTGGCTGTGTTGGGCTGTGCTGGGAGGGATCTGAGTGGTGGTCTTTGGGCCCCTGCGGGCCTCAGTGTTTGCCACTGTGCAATGGCCTGACTCATACCTGTCCTGGTGACGGGGGAGGGGAGTTGTGCAGGGAGTTGGGAGGATGCGGGGCCTGGTTCCTGCCTGGCTGGGGCCCACCTTGATCTGTGTGGCCCTGCTGACCCGTCCACTGGTCACTGAGATAGTGACAGTCCTGGGCTGGCCGGGTCTGGCAGGCCCTGGGTATGTGGATGCCAGAGGGAGGAGAAATAGCTTTTCCTCACCGTCCTAGGTTCTTGCCTGGCACTCATATAAGAGTGAGACTAACAAGAGAAAAACGCATTTATTTAATATGAATTTTACCTGAGACAGGAGCCTTCATAAGGAAATGAAGACCCAAAGAAATGGGTAAACCTGTGTGTTTTTTATGCTTAGTTTGATAAAAAAGTGGATAGTTCTAGAAAAGTCTGGATAAAATATTTGTGGTAACGGTAATAGGGACTTGGCCAGGCCTGTATGTTCACTGTCTCCTCTGTGGCCCTATGTCTTCAGAAGTGAGGATGTTCCTTTCTTCTGGGGCTAGGGAGGCCAACACCTGCATGAGGGCTTTACGTCTTGCTTCAGGGAAGAAGGGAGGGTGGGAGGTGAAATTGACCTTTCTGCTTCTGCTGTTTCCTCAAATGCCAAGGTGCCATATTTTGGGGTATCATGTCCAGAACCCCATCAGTGCCAAGGGCAAGGCTGCTGCCTAGGGCCCAGTCCTGGATTTACCTTGGACTTCTTGGGTGGGAGGGCCTGAGGAAGGGTGATACCCATAGGTGGAAGCTTGTGTCTGTGTCCCAGGAGGCAAGTTACCAGCTGTGTGACCTGGGACCAGTCACATAACCTCTGGAGTCCCAGGGTCCTCATGTAGAAATGGGAGCAGCGGGCTGTGGGGAGGGTGGTCTTGGTGCTTGGTCCTGCCTGTAGCTCCCTCTGCCCCCGACCTGCGCCTCTGAAGATTCTCAAACTCTTGAGCCCTCTGGGATCACCTGAGGCTTGATAAACATACAGGTACCCTGGCCCTGCTCTGACAGGTGGCTTCATTCAGTATGGGTGGCACCAGGAATCCTGCTTGGAACCCTCTTAGGGTCTGGTCAGGGACCCCCCCAGGCCCCAGCACAGGGCAAGGAAGTGCCAGGGCCATGGGACATCAGGGAGGTACCCACCCCAGGACCACCAATCCCACAAGGCTCTGTTGGGAAAGATTTTAGTGGTTTGGGTGAGGACACTGAATCGGTGTTCCACTTAAGAGGGCTCAGGGAAGCGAGGACACCCCGGGACACCCCGGGGGGTAGGTCCCAATCCTGACTTCAGTTGACTGGGGCCTGGTTTCTAATCCTGGGCTCACTTGCCCAGTGCCTGTCTCTCCCCAGTCTCAATCTGATGAGTGAATGAATGGTGATGATTACCCTTCTTTTATAGAGGGCTGGTTCATGCATCGGATTCCTCAATTCCCCCCAGCCTTGAAAAGCCGTGGCTTGTAGGACCCAGGCCCAGGGAGTCCAGACAGCTCTTACCAGAGTCTTCAGGTGGGGCGCTGAGGCTGGATTCCCCAGCCCTGGCCCCGGACAGCCCGGACCGTGCTGTGAAGTAGAGCTCCAACCCCATGTTCTCCACCCAAGAGTGGGCCTGGCTGGTTTGGTAAGTGTGGCCGGGGGATTGGGCTGGGGCCAGCGTGTCTGGAGGCCTGGGGTAACAGGAGGGCAGCGTCTGTCCCTGGCTACCTCAACCCCTCACCTGTTCCTGTTGCCTGGGGTTAGGGTTGGTGAGTTGTGACTCCACCCTCCTGCCTAGGTGGGTGGCCCTCTCTGGAAAGGGTCTGCCAGCCTGCCCTGTAGAGGAGTGGGTGTGCTCTCCTGGGGTGGGAGGGGCCTTGCCTTTCTGTTTGGAGGAATGCCTGCCTCAGTGGTGCATTTGGGAGAGAGCAGCCCCTCCTCGCTTATTTAGGCTTCTCCACCTTCAGGTGAGCAGAGGGGCGGTGTGGGGCCTGCATCAGCTGCGTCTGATCTTGTGTGCCGGGACTCTGCCTCCTGCCCGGGCTGTTGGTGGTTTCATCTCCAGAGCATGTTTGTCTGGGTCACCACGCCCCCTGCAAGCAGCCCTGTCTGTGGTGGCCAGACCAGGCCCTACCCATGGTCAGCTGCTTTTCCAGCAGAAAACTCAGCCCCTTTGGAGTCCCCCGCCACAGCCCTGCTTGGAGCTTTGAAGGTGGGAGCCAGAGAGGCAAAGTCAACATTGCAGGGAGAGTAGACAGCTGAAGACCCAGTCTGGCCTGGCCGAGATGCTGGGCAGCTACAAAGGGACAGTGTGAGGGAGGCCTGGCAGCAGAAGGGACCCCTTCAGTTCTCCGAGAAAGGGATTTGCCTGCTAATTAGGCGGGAGGGCCCTAGTGGTGTGTGGCTGCAGGGAGGGGTGGGATGGGTGGTGGAGCTGGTGACTTTGTTTGGGGAAGAGCCTGCTGGTTCTCAGCTTCTAGAACCTTTCAGTACACACCTGACCACACAGACCAGCTGCTCCAGAGTCAGGCAGGGAGCTCCTTAAACAATGGCGGTGCGCCAGCCTGAGCCCAGGCCTCCTGGCTGAGGGGGTCCAATATACCAGGCCTCTGCCCAGTGCTTTGCAGCCATCAGGCCTTCCTACCCCTGCCCCTCAGCCTCCTGCTGCCTGATTTGGGGGTGCCTTCAGCCCGAGGGTGAGTGGAGGCAGGCTTGCTCAGTTACTCGGTGTGCTGGGTTAATCCGTTCACATTCTCCACATACCCTGTCGGGAGAAAGGCTGAAGCACCAGTCTCTCATTTCATCTCACAGCTGGAAGGTCTGTTATTAGCCCCATCCTACAGGTGAGAAAACAGGCTCCAAGAGGTTAACTGACTTGTGCATGGCATGCTGGGGTTGGGCTTCTCCCCACCATTCCGCCTTCTGAGTGTGGGTGGGGATTGTGCATGTGAGGTTCTGAAAAGCTCCTGTGCTTGGACTGTGTAGCCCTCTGCTCCAGGTAACCTCTTGCCACCGTGTCCTGTGGTCTCACTGCACATGGGACACCCTGGTTCTGGGGGAAGTGAAGAAGAGTCCTTTAAAAGTGCTGATGGGGGCCGGGTGCGGTGGCTCATGTCTGTAATCCCAGCATTTTGGGAGGCCGAGGTGGGTGGGTCACGAGGTCAGGAGTTCGAGACCAGCCTGATCAACATAGTGAAACCCCATCTCTGCTAAAAAATACAAAAAAAAAAGTGGCCAGGCATGGTGGTGGGCATCTGTAATCCCACCTACTCGGGAGGCTGAGGCAGGAGAATCACTTGAACCCGGGAGGCGGAGGTTGCAGGGAGCTGAGATCGCGCCATTGCACTCCAGCCTGGATGACAGAGCGAGACTGTCTCAAAAAAAGAAAAGTGCTGATGGGTAGCGTGAAGCCAGGCCTGGGGAGGGACCCCCCTGCAGGATGGCCAGGCATGCACAGGATATCCTGTTGTCCCACGCAGCAGTGATGGCTGCTGAGAGTCATTTCCGGACCCTTCTGGAGAGGTTCCTTTCCTTGTAATGGCAACAACTTGTTGGTTTAAGAATGGTCTGAATGCATCTTGGTGGGCATCTTGGTGGGCATCTGGTGGGTTCACGGGAGGTCACCTGACTTTGTGCCCACTGTCAGTGCCTGGCATGGAGGCTGGCCCCAGTGGACATTTGTTCTGGGTTGGTTAAGAGTGAGGGAAATGGGCCGGGCGCGGTGGCTCAAGCCTGTAATCCCAGCACTTTGGGAGGCCGAGGCGGGTGGATCACAAGGTCAAGAGATCGAGACCATCCTGGTCAACATGGTGAAACCCCGTCTCTACTAAAAATACAAAAAATTAGCTGGGCATGGTGGCACGTGCCTGTAATCCCAGCGACTCAGGAGGCTGGGGCAGGAGAATTGCCTGAACCCGGGAGGCGGAGGTGGCGGTGAGCCGAGATCGCGCCATTGCACTCCAGCCTGGGTAAC
>NW_022440504.1:6094-6985 GCF_009761245.1 Sapajus apella
TCCAGCGCTGAGGTGCTGGGCAGTGCTGGGCTAACCATGGGCACAGGCCTGGGGCTTGCAGGCTAAAGCTGCTGGGGCACCGCCTGGTCCCCATCGTTCCCTGTCCTGCCTGTGGGGCAGCAGACTGGCTATGGGGCAACACGCCCCTCCCTGCAATGCTGCTGACTGGCATCAGGCAGGAGGATTTGGGGACGTCCCTACTGCAGGCCCCTCACCTCTCACGGGGGCCCTGGCACCATGAATTCCTGTGTAAATTATTCTGTGGCCAGGGTGAAGGGAGAGCTGTGATTCCCATTGGTCCTCTCTCAAGGACTCAGAAGAATGTGCTTGGACAGGTGAAAAATGGAAAAGCTTTGCTCAGCTAGCAGATTGCTCCCGAAGCAATTCACAGTTTGGATTGAAAAAGCAGGTTGCAATGTCTTAGGCCGTCCCTTGGGACCCTGCCCTCTGAGGCCTGGCAGGTTTTTCATTCTGGTGAGAGAAGTCTTGGCTGGGGCCCTGTGAGGCTGAATGGAGCCCAAAAGGGCCATCAGGTGTCCTGATTGTGGAGGAATTCAACAGTGTTGGTTCCTTGCCTCTGCTTTGGTTTTTAAATGGAGGATCAGGCCGGAGAGATTCTGGAAATAAATGTGACTTCCTCAGCCCCTGAAGAGCTAGCCCAGGCTGGGCACAGTGGCTCACACCTGTAATCCCAGCACTATGGGAGGCTGAGGCAAGAGGATCGCTTGAGCCCAGGAATTTGAAACCAACCTGGGCAACATAGTGGGACCCCATATCTAAAAAAAAAAAAAAAATTAGCCAGTGTGGTGGCATGCACCTGTGGTCTTAGCTACTGGAGAGGCTGAGTAGATCAGCCTACTCATTCAGCAAGTAGATGAAGAGATGTACCAC
>NW_022440505.1:0-6982 GCF_009761245.1 Sapajus apella
ATCGTCAGGCATTTCAAAACATTGTGCTGTAAAACAAAGTATATTTTACACCTCTGGTTCTTAATCTGGTACACATAAAACACCTCATCAGTCTCTGTAACATTTTATGAGCAAAAGAAGAAAATTCAGGCAGTTATCATGACCTTAACTAAAACTGCTCGAACTGAGACACTGAAATTTTTCCCTTAGAGACTGGACAATATTTTGTTGATTGGGAGATGGCCCCCTCCAAAGATAGTCATTCAGTTTGTCAGAATCATTATATGGTGTCAGAAATGGCGAAAGCCCAAGTTTGCTGTTAACCTGCTTTTTGGGAGTGCATGGACTATTCAAAGAATGAGATGTGTTGCCACTGGAGGCATTATCAGAAAAGTCAGCATCCACGAACTTTGAGTCAGATTTCCTTCTACGATTGTGAGCGAGCTCCAACTCCGACTCATCTTCTTCTGACTTGATTTCCACATAGTCATCTTCGTCTCCATCCGTCTCTTTGAAATTGGAAAAATAGTTCTGTGTTGCTATTTGGGCATTTAAGGGTACATTTCTATTGACCACCAAAACTTTCTGTGAGTCTTGGAGTGTGAGATTTGAGAGTTTTTCAGGGCCCTGTTGATGTGAGTCAGCAATATCCGTCAGCAAGTCCTGGTGACTCTCACACCGTGAACTTCTGTGTAAAGACAGCAGCTGCTGCTTTCCCACTTCACTAGGGTAGTTGATGGAGTCCATTGATTTGTTTATCAAGACGGAGGAAGATGACTGGGACCTGTGATAAGGCTGAGATTTAGCGCTGATCCCTTTCCGATCCAAGGAGTTGTACAGATGGCCCTGACACGCGTTCTCTTTGTGGGGCTGACTTACTACCACACTGCATCTCTGCATAGAGTCCAGCAGAGGGTCAGAGGTTTGAAGAGAAGGCACGGAGCAAGCTGCGGACAACTGCCTGGGAGTACTTTTTGTATTGATTTCAAACGTGGGATATCTTGATCTCAAGTCTTGCTCTGGTGGGGGACAGAAATCTGCCAGCTCTCCATTACTATAGGTTGAGTGCAGAAGCCAATCTTCACTGCCATGGTGGACCTGGGAAGGTGACGCAGCCCTCAGGAGGGAGGATGCTTTGGAGCTGGCCCAGCCATCCTTCTGAATTTTCAAGGGAGACTCTCTGAATACAATCTGGTCATACAGCTGAGAATACTCAGCAATCCTAGCACCTGGAAGGCAAATATTGAAACAGTAAATACACACAGGATAATTCCTATGTGTGAAGATTAAAAATAAGAGTATAACATTCTGCTCAACATATTTTAAAATTTTAACAGTAGACAAGACTAAGTGATGTTTAAGGATGAGTAATCACTGAAGTCTAAGCAACACAAACTAGTAAAAAAAAAATCCATGGTTTAATATAAATAAAAATGCCACCTAATAGTTCATTTAGTTCAATCTAATTCTGCATTATTTTGTTTCAATAGCCGATCTGCAAGTGTCCACTACGAATAATGCAAGTTTCTAGTGTTCTTTATAAGCATGAAACAGTGTCAGTGCTGAAAACATGCATCATAAAAATAGGCAAGTCAGCACTTCAGGCTGGTCAATGAGAAATCATTCAAGCAGTCTTTAAAAACAACATAGAAGGACTCGGTTTGGTGACTCACGCCTGTAATCCCAGCACTATGAGAGGCCAAGCCAGGTGGATCACTTGAGGTCAGGAGTTCAAGACCAGCCTGGCCAACATGGTGAAATCACATCTCTACTAAAAATACAAAAATTTAGGCCAGGCACAGTGGCTTATGCCTGTAATCCCAGCACTTTGGGAGGCCGAGGCGGGCGGATCACAAGGTCAGGAGTTCGAGACCAGCCTGACCAAAATGGTGAAACCCGTCTCTACTAAAAACAAACAAAAAACCGACAAAACTTAGCCAGGTGTGGTAGCATGCACCTGCAATCCCAGCTACTCAGGAGGCCGAGGCAGGAGAATCACTTGAACCTGGGAGGGGAAGGTTACCGTGAGCTGAGATCCCACCACTGCACTCCAGCCTGGGTGACAAAGTAATACCTGTCTCAAAAAAAAAAAAACGCAAAAAAATTAGCCGGGTGTGGTGGTGCCCACCTGTAGTCCCAGCTACTCGGGAGGCTGAGGCAGGAGAATTGCTTGAATCCAGGGGGCGGAAGTTGTCGAGTGAACTGAGATTGCGCCCCTGCACTCCAGCCTGGGCGACAGAGCAAGACTCCGTTTCAAAAAACAAACAAACAAAAAAGGCAGCACGGCCATAATCCACAATGCAGGAGCTACCCCTGACTTCCCATCATTTTTCTCTGCTCTCAGACAACTGCTCCTAGAGAAGTCAGCTCCTGGCTGTTCCTGCACTTCTTGCTTCCAGGAAGCTCTCCACTGCCATTGTCTGGGTAACCAACGTCTACTAAGGAAAGTCCTCCCTTCATGTCAAAAGCACTTATATTGACTAACTCACATCTCCTTTCACATCCCCAGAAGCAGAGCCTAAAGCCTATGCCGCCAAGACATTAAGAAGGAGCTGTCTGTGCATGTACTCAATAATTTAATGCTCTCTACTATTGGTTCAAGAATAGGACCTAGCAGTTACTTCCACATAAGCTTTTGCCACTTAAAATTAAGCCACGAGGTCATTCTCCCCTTTGCCCTGATTCTGAGTACAGATACTTCTAAATAGTAATATATTACCACGCTATGAATAGGAAATTCTCGGGCTGGCAATGATTTAAGATGGGAGCCCAGAGATGTCAATTTCAAGTTCTGCCACCCTCCTCAATCCAGGTACCCACACACCCTAGAATTAAAAAACTAATGCAAGGGTGTCCAAACTCTTGGCTTCCCCAGGAGACACTGAAAAAAGAATAATTGTCTTGAGCCATACATAAAATACACTAACAGTAGGGATAGCTGATGAGCTTTTTAAAAATCTCAAAAAAACAAAAGCCAAACAAAAAAAACCCATTAATTTTCTTTTTAAAATAAAATAAATACTGCCACCAACTCTCATGTTTTTTTCTTTGTAGGCCACATCTTACAGTGAGAAAAAACTGTTTTAAGAAAATTTACATATTCTCTGAATAGGTGATAAATAAGGGGAAAAAAAAAAAAAAAAAAAAAAAAAAAAAAGTTTACAAATTTGTGTTGGGCCACATTCAGAGCTGTTCGGGGCTGCCCGCAGCCTGTGGGACATGGGTTGGACAAGCTTCCTCTAATGCATCCTGTATCTTGCTCAGACCACATTGACACAATCTCTGTGAAGGAAATGTATCCTATATATGATAACTAGCAGGTAACGCTGTTTTCTTTTTCTTTAAACTATTTACATTTTTAGTGATGTATTATTAGTAAATTATTTATTTATTTTTATTTTTATTTTGAAGACAGGGTTTCACTATGTTGGTCAGGCTGGTCTTGAACTCCCGACCTCAGGTGATCTGCTTGCCTTGGCCTCCAAAGTGCTTGGATTACAGGCGTGAGCCACCATGCCCGGCCCAGAGTAAATTATTTCTTGAACTTAAACTATTAATAAATGCTCACTTAGGTGAGTTTTGCCATTTCTTTTGAGTCTATCTTCCACGAGGAGAGAAAACAACTTGTTATTGTGTGACCTTCAATTGCAACCCCAACCCGTTACCCCTATTCCCCACAATCAAGGTAAATAGTCTAACTTCTCATTACAGACCTATATGCAGATCCTCTGGAAGAACAAATTCTTTGGAAGAACAGAGATTATTAGTTTTGAAATTTCTAGTTACAAAAACTTGAGAAATTATTCCTTAAAAGGCGCAGTAAAGACTCTTAATATTAATTAGGGTTTAGCAACATCGTAGGAGTGTAAAAGTTTCCATGGACACCAGCGTGCCCATGGTAGCCATCCTGAAACCTACAGTATTTCATTAACTATGAAACCCAATCAAAAGCAGCTGGACCTTTAATATAGTCATTGGTTAGCAGACCCACCTGAAAGGCAGATCGTCTGTTCAAGCATTCTCACATACACTATAGCCCCGAGTCTGATCCCACAGTTGAATCAGCAAGGCTCTGAACTTCCACAGGTTTCCAAGAAGATGATAATTTTGGAAAATGTAGCAGAATTTAAAAAATTTAAGCAAACTATTCCAGTAACCAAATTTAACCATGAAGTCTTGTAAGAACAAGCAGATCTTGATTATAGCCCAGATAATCTGACATCACATATCATCCAAAATATCCGTAGTATTTCCCATGCCCTTTGTCTTTCTTATTATACTCTCCTGATCCTTTGCTTAATCAAATCCCACCCATCTCAAGATTGTCCATAAGCCCTATCCTTCTTATTTGAATCCTTTTCTGATTTCTCTTCTCTGAAGTCATATATAGTGTGTACCTAGCTGTTGGCTGTGTGCGCACACACACACACACACACATGCAGACACACACAATTTATGTTGCTGCATTGATTATTTTGTGTAAGTTACTTTATTTTTTTGAGATGAAGTCTCGCTCCATTGCCCAGACTGGAGTATGGTGGCATAATCTCGGCTCACTGCAACCTCCACCTCGCGGGTTCATGTGATTCTCCTGCCTCAGCCTCCCTGGTAGCTGGGACTACAAGCGTCCGTCACCACACCCAGCTAATTTTTGTTTATAGTAGAGACAGGGTTTTGCCATGTTAGCCAGGCTGGTCTCGAACTCCTGACCTCAAGTAATCCATTGGCCTTGGCCTCCCAAAGGGCTGGGATTACAGGTGTGAGTCACTGTGCCCGACTATTTTATGTAAGTTACTTTATTAGTCTCTGAGCTTTTCTTTTTCTCTTTTTTTTTTTTTTTGAGACAGGGTCTTATTCTGTTGGCCAGGCTGGAGTGGAGTGATACAATCATAACTCACTGCAGCCTCAAACTCCTGGGCTCAAAAGATCCTCTGCCTCACCCTCCTGAGTACCTGGGACTATAGGCATGAGCCACTGTGCCTGGAAATTTTTAATTTTTACATTTTTTGTAGATATAGGGTCTCACTATGTTGCCCAGGCTGGTCATGAACTCCTGTGCTCAAACGATCCTCCTGCTTTTGCCTCCCAAAGTGCTGGGATTACAGGTGTGAGCCACCTCGTCTGGCCTCCCTTTTGGTCTGGGAGAACAATGCTGTACATTTTGTTCAACTCCCCACAGAGTGCCTAGCATGGTTCTAGACTGAAACTGGTCTCAATAACTAATTCATTACTCAGATTTTTTTTCATTCCCTCCTTTATTTTACTTATTTTTTTGAGATGGGGTCTTGCTCTGTTGCCCAGGCTGGAATGTGGTGGCACAATGTTGACTCATTGCAACTTCTGCTTCCCCAGGTTTAAGCAATTCTCCTGCCTAAGCCTCCTAAGTAGCTGGGGTTATGGGTACGTGCCACCACGCCTGGCTAATTTTTGTATTTGTAGTAGAGATGGGGTTTCACCATGTTAGCCAGGCTGTTCTGGAACTCCTGACCTTAAGGGATCCACCCAGCTCAGCTTTCCAAAATGTCGAGATTCTAGGTGTGAGCCACTGTACCCAGCCTCCTTTTCTTTTAAGCCTGGTATTAAAAATGAATGTACTTTCCTGAGACCATACCATTGGGAATGGAAAGGTGGCCTGGAAATCAGGTCATAGCAGGAAAAGGGGAAGCAAGAAGACAGTAAAATGTTTCCTATAGATAACTCATAATGGGCACAGTTTATCTTTGGATGACAGAGTTGACCATTTATCAGTTTTGAATACAAGGTATCTCACTAGTAGGCAATACGCTTGCTGATCTAAGGGGGTTTTTTTGTTTGTGTGTTTCAGCTTGACCTTCTAAGAGAGTCTATCGTTTGCATGATGCCTACGTGAACACGAGACAAGCTTCCAGAGTGCCAGCTGTAATTAAACAGCCAGGCTGAGATGACATCTCTGGCCTAAAAAGCTTAGTATTAGTCAGCTGAGTTGAGGCTCCCCCATATTCTTAGTTCTAGTTTTCTTTTTTTTTTTTTTTTTTTTGAGACAGGGTTTTGCTCTTGTTGCCCAGGCTGGAGTGCAGTGGCATGATCTCGGCTCACTGCAACCTCCACCTCCCAGGTTCAAGCCATTCTATTGCCTCAGCCTCCCAAGCAGCTGGGATTATAGGCACGCATCACCATGCCCAGCTAATTTTTTGTATCTTTAGTAGAGACGGGGTTTCTCCATGTTGGTCAGGCTGGTCTCGAACTTCTGACCTCAGGTGATCCGTCTACCTCTGCCTCCCAAAGTGCTAGGAATACAGGCGTAAGCCACTGTGCCCAGCCTTAGTTTTAACAGCTTGTATAGAACATACACATTATCATTACATGACAATTGCAAGGATGTCTCTGGTTTTTGTTTTGAGATAGAGTCTCACTCTGTTGCCCAGGCTGGAGTGCAGTGGCATGATCTTGGCTCACTGCAACCTCTGCTTCCTGGGTTCAAGTGATTCTTCTGCGTCAGCCTCCTGAGTAGCTGGGACTATAGGCACACGCCACCATGCCTGGCTAATTTTTGTATTTTAGCAGAGATGGGGTTTCATCATGTTGGCCAGGTTGGTCTCAAACTCCTGACCTTGTGATCCGCTTGCCTCAGCCTCCCAAAGTGCTGGGATTATGGGTGTGAGCCACCATGCCCAGCCCTTATTGCCTTTTCTTGAGATTAAAAAGTTGGAGTTCTTATGATCCCAGATAAAAATTTAGAATAGGCCGGGCGCGGTGGCTCACGCCTGTAATCCCAGCACTTTGGGAGGCTGAGGCGGGTGGATCACGAGGTCAAGAGATCGAGACCATCCTGGTCAACATGGTGAAACCCCGTCTCTACTAAAACTACAAAACATTAGCTGGGCATGGTGGCACGTGCCTGTAATCCCAGCTACTGAGGAGGCTGAGGCAGGAGAATTGCCTGAACCCAGGAGGCAGAGGTTGCGGTGAGCCGAGATCCCGCCATTGCACTCCAGCCTGGGTAACAAGAGTGAAACTCCGTCTC
>NW_022440506.1:0-6923 GCF_009761245.1 Sapajus apella
GGCCAGGCTGGTCTTGAACTCCTGACCTCAGGTGATCCACCCACCTCAGCCCCCCAGATTGCTAGGATTACAAGTGTGACCCACTGCGCCCAGCCTATTTATTTTTTTTGAGATGGAGTCTCACTCTGTCACCCAGGCTGGAATGCAATGGTGTGGTCTCAGCTCACTGCAACCTCTACCTCTCAGGTTCCAGCAACTCTGTTGCCTCAGCCTCTCGAGTAGCTGGGACTACAGGTGCATGCCACCACATCCGGCTAATTTTTGTAATTTTAGTAGAGACAGGGTTTCACCATGTTGGCCAGGCTGGTCTTGAACTACTGACCTTGTTTTTTTTTTTTTTTATTATTATTATTTTTTGAACTACTGACCTTGTGATCTGCCTGCCTCGGCCTTTCGAAGTGCTGGGATTATAGGCTTAAGCCACTGTACCTCGCCAGTTCTTGTATTTTTAGAAGAGATGGAGTTTCACCATATTGGCCAGGCTGGTCTTGAACTCCTGACGTCAAGTGATCCACTGGCCTTGGCCTCCCAAAGTGCTAGGTTTACAGACGACAGCCACTACACGCGGCTGAGCTTGAAAGTTATTTATTTATTTTGTTTTGGCAGTTTTTACAGTTTTATTTAAACACAAACTATGCACATGAGCTGTTTACTCATTTTCTTCACTGTGCAGCTGACATTGGGGTTGGTGACTCTGATGGCCAGCTGAGCAGCTCTTTCCATGATGACTTTGTGGTTCTTGGAAGAAACATTGTGAGCGATCTCAGCACATTAAGATTTGTTGCACATCAGTAGCACTTCCAGCTTCTTCAAGTTGTGGACCAGGAACTTCCGGAAGCCATTGGGCAGCATGTGCTTTGTGTTTTTTTTTTTTTTTTTTTTTTTTAAGAGACGTGGTTTCTCCATGTTGATCAGGCTGGTCCTGAACTCCCGACCTCAGTTGATCTGCCCACCTTGGCCTCTCAAAGTGCTGGGATTACAGGTGTGAGCCACCATGCCCGGCCTTTGTTTTGTTTTTTTGAGACAGAGTTTCGCTCTTGTTGCCCAGGCTGGAGTGCAATGGTGTGATCTCAGCTCACTGCAACTTCTGCCTCCCAGGTTCAAGCAATTCTCGTGCCTCAGTCTCCTGAGTAGCTGAGACTACAGGCGTGAGCCACCACACCCAGCTAATTTTTGTATTTGTAGTAGAGATGGAGTTTCACCATGTTGACCCAGATGGTCTCGATCTCTTGACCTCATGATCCGCCTGCCTCAGCCTCCCAAAGTGCTGGGATTACAGGCATGAGCCACCGTGCCAGCTTTTTTTTTTTTGAGATAGACTTTCACTTTTATTTTCTAGGCTGGAGTGCAATGGCGCCATCTCAGCTTACCTCAACCTCCGCCTCCCTGGTTCAAGAGATTTTCCTGCGTCAGCCTCCCGAGTAGCTGGGATTACAGGCATGTGCCACCACACCTGGCTAATTTTGTACTTTTAGTAGAGACTGAGTTTCTGCATGTTGGTTAGACTGGTCTCGAACTCCTCACCTTAGGTGATGCGCTCACCTCGGCCTCCCAAAGTGCTAGGATTACTGGCGTGAGGCACTGCGCCAGGCCAATTCTTTTTAATTATTTTAATTTCTTTGCTATATTTGTCTGATAGAATTCTCAATTATTTCTCCGTGTTGATCTTGAATTTCCTCAAAATAACTATCTTGAATTATCTCTCTTAAAGATTACATATCTCTCTTTCTCCAGGATTGGTACTTGATTGATGCTTTATTTAGTTTGCTTGGTGAGGTCACCTTTTCCTGGATGGTGTTGATACTTGTAGATGTTTGTCAGTGTCTGGGCATTAAAAGTTGGGTATTTATTGTAGTCTTCACAGTCTGGGCTCATTTGTACCTGTCCTTTTCAGGAAGGCTTCCCAGGCATTTGAAGGGGCTTGGGTGTTGTGATTTGAGCTTTATCTACTTTAGGGGTAACCTAAAATAGATAAAGCTGTGGTAATACTGTGGCTCTTGGAGACTCAGAGAGCTATACCACCTTTGTGGTCTTGGATAAAATCTGGAAGAATTCCCTGCATTAACAGGTAGAAACTGGGCCGGGCACAGTGGCTCACACCTATAATCCCAGCAATTTGGGGAGCTGAGGTGGATGGATCACCTGTCAGGAGCTTGAGACCAACTTGGCCTACATGATAAAACCCTGTCTCTACTAAAAATACACAAATTAGCTGGGCGTGGTGGTGGATGCCTGTAATCCCAGCTACTCAGGAGGCTGAGGCAGGAGAATTGCTTGAACCTGAGAGGTGGAGGTTGCAGTGAACCGAGATCACACCACTGCACCCCAGCCTGGTGACAGAGTGACTCCATCTCAAAACAAACAAAAAGAACAGGTAGAGACTCTTGTTGGGTCTTCCCTCACCTTGTCCCAGTCTCTCTGTCAGTGCTGAACTGCCTGAAACTGGGGGATGAGACAGAAGTACCCCTTCAGCCATTACCACTGGGACTGTGCTGGGTGAGAGCTGAAGCCAGCACAGCACTGGGTTTCACCCAAGGCTCTTGTAAGCAGCACATGGCTATCGCCTGGGTTCACTCAAGGCCCTAGCCCTGTACAGTCAGCAGGTGGCAAAGCCAGACAGGCTTATATCCTCCTTAGGACGGTAAGTTCCCGCAGACCCCAGGTTGGTATAGAGATGCCATCCGTGAGTCAGGGATTGGAGTAAAAAACTTAGAAATCTACATGGTGTTCTTTTGCACTGTAGCTGAGCTGGCACTCAAATACAAGATATAGTCCTTTTCACTCTTCCCTCCTTCCCATAGGCAGACAAGCCTCACTCTGGCCCACCACCACCATGGGCCCACAGCGAGTGCTGTCAGACTGCCACTGATGTTCCACTAAGGCCTAAGAGCTCTTTAGTCAGCTTGTGGTGAATGTTGCCTGGTCTGAGGCTCACTCTTCAAGACTCAGGGCAGGTCCAGCAATGTCATCCACTGGCCAAGGCTACTATCTGAGTGGGCTTGGAATGGGGCCTCACAACCCTGTCCAGTGCCCTATCCTGTGTTTGATGTGGTATCCAAAATGCAAGACAAAGTTCTTTTTGCTCTTCCCTCTCTTCTCTCAAGTGGAAAGAAGGGGCTGTGTAGCTTGGGGTTGGGGGGAGGAGTGGTACAAGCACACCTTTAGCTATTCCAGCTGGCATCTCAGTAGGCTGTGTTTCCACAGCCCAACCAGGTCCACTGGCTCTGAGCACAGTTCAGCACAGGGCATGCCCAGGGGTTGCAGTTCTTGTGGCCTAGACTTCCTTTCAAGTTTATTTAGGGCTTCAGAGCCCTCCAGCCCACAGTGACAAGTCTTGCCAGACCTCAAGTTCTGACCATTGGGGTAGGTGATTCCCCTCTGGCTGGGCTGGTCTATATGCTCATTCCTTGGGTAGGTGTCAGTTGAGTTCAGCCCAGTTTTGCTTTCCACTGTGACTGAGAAGCACTGAGTTCTGTGCAAAGTCTGACAATCACTGTGCTCTCCCTTCTCAGGAGCACAGATTCTCCACACCAGGAGGCTGTTGATGGGTTATGGGGACAGGTGGCATTGGCAACTCAAGACTCTCCATCTCTTTTTAGTGCCATTTCCAGTAATACGAAATTAAGTGAAGGCCCAGTGTAACTTGCCACCTGAATGCTGGTCATATTGATAGAACCACAAATGGCCTGAGTGCAAGTTTCTTTCCCATTCTACTCTCTTTTTATATATTCAATTTTTTTTTCTCTCTCTCTCTCTCTCTCTCTCTGTGTGTGTGTGTGTGTGTGTGTGTGTGTGTGTGTGTGTGTGTGTGTGTTAGAAACGGGTTCTTGCCATCTTGACCGCCTGGGCTCAAGCAGCCACCTCAGCCTCCAAGAGTGCTGGGATTACACGTGTGAGCCTCCATGACCGGCCACTTCACTCTCTTAAGTAAGATATCCTAGCCTCTGACAGCTTTCCCTCAATGGGACCAGGCAGGTTTCTGTTATACTTTGTAGTGAATTTCAATTCTATGTCTACGTCCAGAGTTATTCAAAGAAGTCAGTGGCATCCTCCTGAGGGAATCAGGCCATTATGCCCTCTTCATCTTAAAAAGCTTGCATGCCATGGCCATGGTTGCTGTCTCTTATCCACCATACAACAACAATGTGGCACTTTGTGGTGAGTGGTGTCCCTCTTATCAGGCTATTGTTTGAATTTTTTTTGTTTTTTGAGACAAATTTTCACTTTTGTTGCCCACGCTGGAGTGCAATGGCACAATCTTGGCTCACTGCAACCTCTGCCTCCTGGTTTCAAGCGATTTTCCTGCCTCAGTCTCCCGAGTAGCTGGGATTACAGGCGCCCGCCAACCACACCCAGCTAATCTTTTGTATTTTTAGTAGAGATGTGGTGTTTCACTATGTTGGCCAGGCGGGTCTCAAACTCCTGACCTCAGGCAGTTCACTTGCTTCAGCCTCCCAAAGTACTGGGATTGCAGATGTGAGCCACCACGTCCAGCTCAATATATTTGATTTGTAAATTGCTCTTGATGACATCTGTAGAGTATCAGATGTCATTTGTTTTACCAGGATTATAAAACACTAGGGGGAGATTTCCACCCACACTAGTAGAAGAAAAAGGCAGACATTAAGATACTTTTCAGGTGTTTAAAGGGCAGAGAGAGGCCAGTGGTGTGTGCCAGTCAGCCGGTTTTTGACATGGATATGTGCCAGGGAAGTGTAAAGAATGATATGCATTTAGAGAGAGTATGTCTGTCTGATGTGTTGAAGGTGCTACACTGGGCTTTCCATGACCTCAGCCATACTAGTGGAAGTGCCTGTCAGGAGCGGGTGGACTCTTAATGTCACAATCACAGCATAGATACCTATTTGTTCAACTAATTATTGTTCGCGGTACTAGTTTCTCCTACGAGTTGAGGACCTTGAGAGGAGAATGTGCAAAAGTAGATGTGGGAGAGATGGACTGTGATACCTCAGTATAGGTGTGGTTTGTAGTTTCATCTGTCAACATCATAACAGGGCACAGTGACTTTTGAAGACGTGGCTGTGAACTTTACCTGGGAGGAATGGAATCTCCTTAGTGAGGCTCAGAGATGCTTGTACCATGATGTGATGCTGGAGAACTTGGCACTTACATCCTCCCTGGGTAAGTTGCTCACACTCACCCCTGTGACCTGAGCTAGTCTCTGTCCTTCCCCCTTTCCCCATTGGCAAGACTTTCTCATGTCCAGAGCATGGGCACAGCTTCCTACTTCAGTTCTATGGGTAGGCTCTTGGTTGGTAGGACTGAGGTGTGCATACTGACATGCTCCTTTCTTGGAGCAGCCCCAACACCTGCTTTACTACAAGCTCTCAGGGAGGGATTCATAGTTAGAAGCCCACCTTGTTAGTCCTGTAGATGTTTGGGTGTCCTTGTCTAGATTTCAGGTTACTGTGTACGCAGAGTCTACTTCCTTTCTCTAGCTGCTATTTTCTTATGCCTGCCTGTGGCAGGAATTGCCTTCACAGACTACATTACTGCCTACATAGACCAGAGGCTGTTCTTGCAAGACCCTCTTTAGAAATTCTCCTTGAAATACTCAGTTTTTTTCTCCAGTGGGCTTTCATATGCAGAGTTGTTCTGAGACAATGTTGGCTGTTCCCTTGTTCTGTCTTTCCCTTAGTCTGTACATTATCCATTTCCCATGTATTTGGTCATCTTTGTGGTGGTATGCACAATCCTCTATGATCTTGAAGATGCAACTGAATTCAGCCTCAGCATAATGGGCTCAGAAGGAATGAGTCCCTTACGAGTGGATTCCTAGGCCGGGCGCGGTGGCTCACGCCTGTAATCCCAGCACTTTGGGAGGCTGAGGCAGGTGGATCACGAGGTCAGGAGTTCAAGACCACCATGGCCAAGATGGTAAAACCACTGTCTCTACTAAAAATAAAAAAAATTAGCTGGGTATGGTAGTGGGCACCTGTGATCCCAACTACTCAGTAGGCTGAGGCAGGAGAATCACTTGAACTCGGGAGGCGGAGGCTGCAGTGAGCTGAGATCGCACGACTGCACTGCAGCCTGGGTGACAGAGCAAGACTTGGTCACAAAAAAAAAAAAAGGAAGAGTGGCACTTTGAGGAGGCCATAGAGTCAGGGCTTTATTGACATCATACCAGAAACTTACTCTATTTTAGTAGTATTTTTGTGGCAAGGGAAGTAGGCACACATATATTCTCACTTTTCTTCCCCATTCTTGAGAGCATCACACTTGTCACTTGTATACCTTATCACTTCTACTCTTTCTTTTTTACCCTTTGACCTATTTGTACATGAACTTGTACCCTAATATCCATTCTCCTATCTAGTCTTCACATCCCACTACCCCACATCTCATTTATTTTACATACGTTGCCATCTGCAGTGGTCTCCAGTATTGGCATAGAGGTTTTGTGTTAGCAAATATATACAGTTTGTTAAACTGTCCTTGACCAATAGCTGCTATGTTATGCTAGTCTTTTTTTTTAGCTTGGACAAATCCCTCTGTACAGTACTCACATGTCATCAGGAGATAAAGTCCTGTAGATGAGTGGTTTGCAGATGCAGGAATTGTAAACCCTGCCTTTACTTCCTGTGTTACATATGGTGCCCTTTACATGATGACGCCTACTACATTCTGTGACCTTTATAGTCCAGTAATAATAAATAGCACCATCTTTCATCTGAAGCCAACATTCTGTTCCTCAAAATATTTCCTTGGAATAATTCCTCAGTTCCTCAGATACACTTGTGGGTAGTCTGTGCCTTCCCACTAGAGTTAACATGCACTTCACCAGCATTTTCTTGCTTTCAGGTTGTTGGTGTGGAGTGGAAGATGAGGAGGCACCTTCTAAGCAGAGTATTTATGTGCAAAGAGAGACTCAGGTCAGGACTCCTACAGCAGGTGTGTCC
>NW_022440507.1:0-6975 GCF_009761245.1 Sapajus apella
GCTTGCCTGTGGCCGCCAGGGGTGAGAAAGACACCTCCATTAACTCATCCATGCCTGCAGGCAAGCAGAGTGCAGAAGTCACCTCCCTCATAGTCTCTGGCAGAAGGGGCCACTATACGTGGTCAAGGGTCTGAGTGTGAGAGGGTCCCTGCAGGCGCTGGTTTCTACTGTCCGTGGCAGAACGGCAGGGCAGCAGCCCCGTGCATCAGAGCGCATGCTCCTGGCCACGTGTGGTGTAAACGCACCTGCTCTTTCAACCCAGCCAGGTAGTGTCACTGCCGTGACCTACAGAGAGGCCTGGAGCCCAGATCTGGGAGCTGGTCTTATGTGGGGACCTGGGTCCCCAGGTGTTGGCTGCGCTGACAAAGGGTCCTCTGGTGAGGGGCAGGCCAGAGGCAGACTCTACCAGCAATGGAGTCGACAAAGTAGTGGAACTTCCTCTTGAACACGTCCAGGGTGTGGCCCAGGACCTGGCGGTAGTCGGCCTTGCCCTGGGCAATCAGGTTCAGCTGCTTCTCCACTGCACTGCGGATGGTGGGGAGCACCAGCTCTGCATCTGCGAGTGGGTACGGGGCAGATGCTGCCCTGAGCACTCACACCCAGAGCTATGCCACCCCATCCCAGGCGGGGCTACTGCCCTGCCCACCCCTCCTGCTCCGGCCCGTCCTCCTGGCCTCTGCCCTGCCCACCAATCCACAGCCGCAGATGGTACCAGGCTGGCTCCTATGCCCCCAGACCTTTCCTGACTTCTCACCTGGAAATCTCAGGCAGAGTGGCCAGTGGCTATAACCACATCACAGATGAGCTCCAGACCGCCCTTGGGCCAGTTCTGTGCTCCTCCCTCTCCCCTTGGCCTCTGGGGAACCTCCAGAGGATAGAGCTGAGGCACCTTCGCCTCCCCTTTTGGTTCCCTCACACATGTCCGTTCAGCATTCAAACACACCCAGCTCCTGCTCTGGGCAGGTCCTGGGGGTCCTGGGATAGCGCCTCTTCAGTGGTGTTGAGGGGGTGCATGTGGGGCTGGGGGATCACTGCAGGTCAGGGCCTGTCTGGAGGCGGCGGCAGAGCCAATGCCCAGGGAGAAGCTAGGGATCCCGGGTGAACCCTGGGGGCAGGGCCGAGGGACTCACCAATCTTGTAGTAGCCGTGCACCAGGACGATGCCGAGGTTGGTGGGTTTGAGCCGGCGCCCGGTCTCCACAGTGACATAGTGGCGCTGGCAGATGTTGTTGATATGCACAGGGATGCTGGCATCTGTGCCTGCAACGTACAAGGCCCCAGGGTTCCCGGCCTACCCTGGACACGCCCCACTGAACCACATACTGTAGCACCTGCCACAGGGCCCCTGGTGCTCAGGCTCTCTCACGGCTCCTGGCCACCCACAGGAGGGAGGGCTGTGCTCTGAGCACCCACTGCACTGTGCTGGGCACCAACTGCATGCCTTTCATGTTCTGCCTTGAGAACACAAGGGCAGCCCTCCCTGCACGGGGTCTACTCCTGCTTTATGGTAGAGGCTCGGAGGTTAAGGAACTCTCCAAGGTCACAGTGCTTATTCTGTGCCTGCGAAATGTGATTTCTTTGGCTTCTCCTGCCTGAATCCTGTGACACCCACCTGGTCCTGGAGCCAGAGCCCCCTCCACCAGAACATGGAGGTGCTTACAAGCTGACTGCAAAGACACTCCCTGTCTCCCATCTCCTCCCTCTCTGCAAGGCCTGTCATGGTACCCAGGGCAGGCTCCCAGTCCCCAGGATTCCACTCTCCCTCCCAGAGCCTTCCTAGCAGAGGGGCGCAGCAGAGACTGAGGCGTTCTGACTACGGTGGGTGCCAGTCAGCGGGGCAAAAAAGAGGCTTAGGCTCCCTGCATGCTCCCCAGCATGGGCAGGTGACACACACCTTCCCAAAGCAGCTCGCAGAGAATCTCACATGGGAAGAAACTGGCCTCCAGGGGCTAAGGAGCTTGCCGAAGCTCGGCACCTGGTGTGGCAGACTGTGGGTGGTGTGTGCTGCCACCGTCTGAGTCTGCCGGGTGCCATGATGTGCAGTGTGGGCTCCTCTGCAGCGTGTGCCCCGCTCGCTGTATTCTCACCCCAGACCTGGGTGGCGGCTCTGGTTAGGCCCCTTTTACACACTCCTGGGGGCTCAGTCACAGGCTCAGAGCATTGTCCTGTTCAGAAGGTAACACCAGAGCCCTCTTCACTGTCACAAACTTGTACTACCAAGTACTTCACTGGCCACCACAGGGCTGCCAGGGGCCACAGTATCCCATCAGCAGGAGAGGGCAGAGGACGCAGGCAGGGCACAGCCCACACTCCGCAGTGGGATGAGGGCTGCTATTTCAGGACCTTGGCAGGGGCCCTAGACCTCTGGGAGGAGCAAGCCCAGAGCTCTGCTCTCCTGCCAAGGTTGCCACGGTCACCAGGACCCTAGCCTGGGGGGGGTCACTTCCTTAGAGTCCACCTCTATGACCACTGCTGGAGCAGAGCCTGGACACAGTGGCTGTGACATCCTATAGGCCTCTGGAGCCCATCAGCCAGGCGCAGCTGGAGATGGAGCCACAGGCAACAGGCAGTGCCCGGCAGTGCGAGTACCACCTGGGAGAAGGTTCTGGCAGTGAGGCTGGCCCCCAACATGTGAGACCTCACTCAGCCCTACGCCTGAGGACTTGTGAGGCCACCTCTCCTGTGAGGAGTGTGCACTGGTGACTACATTTTTGCTTTGATAAACTCCCCTGGGCTGCCCGTTGTTGGTTAGAAACTTCCCGGTCATCCTTTCGGGAGCCCTGTCCCTCGGACAGGCATTTCTGTTCCCTCTTCCAGGGAAGCAGCTCCTGTGAGGTCTCATTTCCCTGTCACGTGACTTTGGGACACACCAGGCTGGCTGTGTGGACTCAGGAGACTGCCAAAATGATTTCTATGAGTCATTTGACATCTCGGCCAATCTTAGGCCCTGTGGGCATTAGTCAGCGTGCGCCCACCCCACAGTGCATGAGGACACATCAGGGCCTTCACAGGGAAGTCCAGGTTCTGAGTGGAGGCCTTGGGAGGGGATGCCTGCTGTGGACCTGCCTGTCTGGTCACATGCGGGGTCATCAGTTTCCAGACACCAGCCCGTGGACGGGTGCTGGGCTGTGCACATAGGGGTGGCTGGGCAGCTTTGTGAGTAGACTCTCAGCCTGAGTGCTGGAGACAGAGCTGGCTCTAGGGCCTGGGCAGGCGTACCCACCAATGCCGTGCTTCTCCATGAGCGTGATGAGCTCAGCCTCCGTCAGGTAGTCGGGTGGGCTCGTCTGCTTCTCCAGCATCTTTACCTCACTCACAGTGAAGGTGTCGCCCCGCTGGCAGGTGGGCAGGCTCTCCTCCAGGGGCACGCTCTGCCAGGGCATGATCTCCGTGAAGCCTGGAAAGACAGGTGCCACCACTCAGAGTCTGCAGCCTGGTGGGGCCCCGGCTCAGACCCTGGGCGTCCCATCCCCAGACACGATGTAGAATGCTTTTTTTTGTCTGCCCATGAAGGTGGGGAGGAGGAACGCTGGGCCCGCAGTGTGACCTGGTGAGAGGACGGTCTTCCCGGAGCAGGTGAAGAGCTCGGGCCCGATCCTGAAGGAGATGGTGCTCTGCAGGTACTTGCAGTCATGGCTGACTGTGGCGATGAAGTGTCTGGTGATGTACTCATAGAGCCGCCATGCGTCACCCCCTGCAACAGGCCAGGGCTAGTTAGCTGGGAGCCAGCTGAGGGCTCTGGCCGTGAGGAGCCCCAGCACTCTCGCTTGAGCAGCAAGGTCCTGCTTACAGGGCCACTGTGCGGACACACTGCAAATTCAGGGAAGGAGGAAAGAAAATGTGCAGGAAGGCTGGACGCGGTGGCTCACGCCTGTAATCCCAGCACTTTGGGAGGCTAAGGCGGGTGGATCACTTGAAGTCAGGAGTTTGAGAACAGCCTGGCCAACATGGTGAAATCCCGTCTCTACTGAAAATACAAAGAAATTAGCCAGGTGTGATGGTAGGCACATGTAATCCCAGCTACTCGGGAGGCTGAGGCAGGAGAACTCCTTGAACCTGGAAGATAAAGGCTGCAATAAGCTGAGATCTGGCCACTGCACTCCAGCCTGGGTGACACAGCAAGACTGTCTCAAAAAAAGAAGACAATGTGGAGGAAGGGAACACAAGCCTCTGTGCCTCCGTGGTTCCTTCATGGCTGCAGCTCCCCCGACCCTCCACAACCTCCTGACCCTGCTTCTGGCAGGACTGCTCTTCAGGTGTGGGCCTGTCCTACTGTCTTGTGACATGATACCACCACTTCAAACTCAGACTGTCCACAAGTGGTCTCTGTCTCTACCTGCACCTCATCTGCCTTCTCCTGGCACTTGGACCACTGGTACTGCCTCAGGCCAGCTGGGAGGTAGGAGGCATCCCGCCCCCCACTTCTGAAGCCTGCCACTCTCTGCCTTGGTTTCATGTATGTCCCCTGTGGCATCTGCCCCCGCACCTCCCTGCAACAGCCACCTGCACCTGCTGCCACCTCTTCATTCCTGTCCTGGTCCCACAGTAATGAAGCTCATCTTCCGGGTGACTCCCCGCTTGCCACAGCCAGAGCAGGCAGGGGCTGAAGGAGCCCCCACATTGCTGGCAGGGCCTGCAACCTTCACTGTCGCAGCTTGCCTTTCCGTCCCTGGAAGCGTGGCGGGTATGGGGTGAGAGGGGTACCTAATTCGGCTTCTGTGGCAGACCTCATGGGGGTGATGGGGGGATGGTCGCCGGCATCGTGGCCTTTCCGTGGGCGGTTGATGCCTTCTGCTAACAACCGCTTCACCTGAGGGAGAGAAGACAGAGCAGAGACTGTGGCTGGGCTCGGCTGCCTGCCTGGGTTTGGCTCGAGTACCAGACCTGGTCCCAAGGCCTCAGTGACACACACATGTGGGGGCCGGCCTGGCTCAACTCACCATGTCGGCCCAATAGGGGTGGTTGGCCTGCTGCCGCAGAGCGCCCTTCAGGTCAAAGTTCTCAGGGTAGTGGGTGGTCTCTGTCCGTGGGTAGCTGATGTAGCCTTGCGTGTAGAGCCGCTCGGCTGTCTGCATGGCGTGCTGTGGTCCCATGCCTGTGAGAGACAGGAGGCTCTCAGAGGGCCAGGTGCCTGCCCTGGTCTGTGCACTCAGGCTCCCTGCAAGGTGGCTATCCCCTCCTGGAAGGTAAGGGTGGCTCTGAACAGGCATGGCTAGAGTGCAGAGCTGCTGGCCAGGTGGGCACCTATGCCACACAGCCTTGTCTGAGGCTGAATCCTGCATGGGTGAGGGTGGGCCCAGGAGGGGCCTGATGGGAAATGCCACTCACTCGGGACCATGGGGATGAGACATGGCCTTTAGAGCACTGCTCCCCACGCACGGCCACGGAGCCATAACCATGCCTTGGGTTGGCTGATGGCAGAGTTAGCACATAGCCCCATTTTGAGCCCTTGGGTGTTTCTGTCCTCACTGTACTCTGGGGCGACTGAGGGGGGCTCGTCCTGTTACTTCCTGGCCAGCAGAGGCTGGCACTTAGCTAGCAACCACTCCCAGCACTGCTGCCCTCTGAAGACACTGGTGCCACCACTCTGAGAGGACGCTGCCCATAGTTCCCTGCAGGGGGACACCAATGCCTGGGGGCTGACAGCTGCCAGAGACCAACAGCTTTCCAGCCCAACCCCCTCCTCGCTACTGAGGAGACAAGGCTGAGAGGCGACGTTCGCACTGGTTCCCAGAAGGTGACATCTGGTGGAGGCCTCTCCCCTCACCAGGGATAGCTGCTCAGGGACTCTAACATCAGGATGTCCCCTCAGGGGGTGGCCAACTTTACCCCCTTTACAACCTCAGGAGGAGTGAAATCCTCACGAGGCTCAGATCTCCTTGAAACCTCAGGCACCGCTTTGCCTCCTTGGGCACTCACTGCTCCAGGCTAAACCTGCCTTAGGAAGCCTTCTGAAGACTAATTTTAGAGAAATGTCCCTACGTACCCAGAGAAGAGCTGGCCACACGCAACATCTCCACGGTGTTGAGGGCCAGAGGCCTCTGCTTGGCCTTTTCTTTCTTGCTTGTGGCCTCCACCTGGAAGACAGGACAGTCAGTGATTTGGGGGAGGAGGAAGACCCCATCATAGAGGAAACCAAGATGTGTGGACAATGAGACTTAGGAATTCTCTTTATAAAAAAAAAAAAAAAAAAAGACGTGTGGATGAAGGCTCTGGTCTCATTTGGTCTCCCTGCTTCTCCAATTCATTTCTTCTCAACAGTTTAAAGACTTGATTGAATATTTATTCAGGACCAGGACCAGGAAGGATAAAAGAATAAAAATTCTCTTTAAAAAAGAATTTTTTAAGAGATAGGGTCCTGCTCTATCGCCAGGCTGGAGTGCAGCGGTACCATCAGCCTTGAACTCCTGGGTCAAATGATCCTCCTGCCTCAGCCTCCTGAGTAGCTGAAACCACAGGAACATACCATCATACCTGACCAATTTTTTTTTTTTCAATTTCTTACATAGACAGTGTCTTGCTATGTTGTCTAGGCTAGTCTTAAATGCTTGGCCTCAAGTGATCGTCTCACCTCAGCCTCTCAAAGTGCTGATGAGGCATGTCCCACCATGTCCAGCTACATTTAAAATTTTTTTTTTTTTTTCGGAGACTGGGTCTCCCTGTGTTCCAGGCTGGTCTCAAACTCCTGGCCTCAAGTGATTGAATATCCTTTTCTGAGAATTTTATAGGGGAAGAGAAAACCTGGAAGATTGAGGAGAAGTCAGAAGAGCTGCAGATGGAAATCCTACAGAAGCCAGCATCAGCCAGGCTACAGGGAGGGCAAGCGGGGCCCGTCCCAGGGCAGTGCTGCTCCTTGCTGTGGGGAGGGCTGCTGCCTGAGCCTGGTGGTATTACTACCTCTTCTGATTTTTCAAGAGAAGCTGGAAGGCAGAATTTTAGTGTGAAATCTCCTAATTTTTAAGTACTGGTAACTACT
>NW_022440508.1:0-6975 GCF_009761245.1 Sapajus apella
AGTAAAAGGCCAGATGGTAAATGTTTTCAGCTTTTCGGACCATATGGTCTCTGTTGCAACTATGCAACCCTGTCATTGCGGCACAAGAGTGTCCTAGACAATTCATAAATAATGTGCAGGACTGTGTTCCAATGAAACTTTATTTATAAAAACAAGTGGTGGGCCAGTTTTGGCTCACAAGCTGCAGTTTGCCAGCCCTTGTTCTAGATTTTAAAAAGATACACGAGGAAGCTGGGGGAAGGGAAAAGAAAAATAGAAAAAATGGGAAGATGCTCAAAGTAATATCAGCAAACAAAATGGATGCCATGAGTTCCTGTGTTTTTTAGAGCTCAGCTGAAGGTTTGGCTCTGAATTTCCTAGCAGCCAATGCAAAGAGAGAAACCAACAAGCAGTAGTATTTGCAATGGCCCTCAGGAAGTGCGCACACACACTCCCGTAGCTATGCACCACAAAACGCACGGCTCATCTTGTTCCTAGTGGTGAAGCTCAAGGGAAATCTCTTTCATGGTGTCACATAAGGAATTCACTGTGTGATGATAGGCACTGTGTCCCCTGCCCCAGTTTTCCAGCCAGTTTAACATCAAGCTTCATGAGTCTGTTTCTTTTCTCACATATATCAATCACTCATTATGACCCAGGAGCAGGCACCTTGTATTCCAAAGTTCATTTAGTTCTAAACAGCCCTGTGTGTCAGGCACTGCTAACTGCTTATTTGAGCTTTGGACATGTTACTCTCTGTCTACCTGTTTCCTCATCTGTATATTGGGGATCATAATATTCTCAAAACTCACAGGGCTTTTATAAGGAGTCAGATAGTGTGTCTAAAGTGCACAGTGCATGGCAGAGGTGTGTTGGTTAGATATTGCTGCATAGTGAGCTACCCCAAAGCCTAGAGATTAAAGAACAACCATTTTGTGTGCCACCATTTTGTGGGTCAGAAATTCCACAAGGCTTAAGCAGTTCTGCTCTATGTGGCATCAGCAGGGGTCATTCTCTGGGACTCTTCACTGACATCAGCCTTCAGCCGAGTCAGTTACCAGCCAGATGTGTGCATGGGCTGAGGACGGAGTGGGAGCTTCCTTCCTGTGTCTGGCACCTTGGTGCTTTTCCACGTGCAACCCCCTTCTCTCTTTTCAAGTGGCTGCTTGGGCTTCCTCACATCATGGCAGTCTCAGGTTGGTCAGACTTCCTACCAGGTATCTGGGTTCTAAGAGGAAGCGTTCCTGTGGAAGGTGAAATTTGCAGATCGTAGGGCCCAACGTTGAAAGTTCTACAGTGTCACGTCTGCCACATTCTATTGACCAAAACACAGGTCACAAGGCTAGCCCTGATTCAAAGGGAGAGGAAATAGATCTCACATCTTAATGCAGGGGTGGCAAAGTCACACTGCGGGAGAGTGTGTGGGAAGAGGTGGCCCCAGGTGGAAACACACTCTGTCACACCTGGGTGAGTACCTGTCAGTATCAATATCAATTTCAGTTCCAGGCCAGGCACTGTGGCTCATGCCTGTAGTCCCAGCACTTTGGGAGACTGAGGCAGGGGGATCACCTGAGGCCAGGAGTTCAAGACCAGCCTGGCCAATATGCTGAAACCCTCTCTCTACTAAAAATACAAAAATTAGCCAGGTGTGGTGGCAGGGGCCTGTAGTTCCAGCTACTCGGAAGGCTGAGACAGGAGAATCCCTTGAGCCTCAGCGGTAGAAGTTGCAGTGAGCCGAGATTGTGCCACTGCACTCCAGCCTGGGAGAGAATCTTCCCCGTCCTCCAAAAAACGCTCAATATCAGTATGTCCACTTTACTCCCCACTTCACAGAAGAAGCTGATGCTCAGAGAGGTTATGTCCTTGTCCCAGGTTATCCTGTTATTTGGAACCCAGGTTTGCCTGACTACGAAGCCTGATCTTAACCCCCTTACTTCACTGTCTAGGATTTGGCTGTTTTCCACGGCACTACTGGACCAGAACACGGCACAGCTGCTCCTCAGGATATCTGAGGAAAGGAGAGGAGGCCAGGTCTTGACCTTACAGAGCTGAAGCCAGCACACGGTGGCTGGCTGGGCAGCGATGCCCCACCTCCTGACACTCACAGGAAGGCTGAAGCAGGAGGAGACACTTCAAGAGGGTGAGGGCCTGGGGAATGCCATGGGGCAGGGGCAAGCACTTTCTGTGGAACTACAGAGTAGATTCAGTCCACCTAAGTCCACTAATGTTCCAATTCCAGCATCTCACACTGGCGTATACATAGTTTTAGATAAAGGGGTATAGATGATTCTCCTTTGTGAGAAATGAATATGCATTCTGACAAAGAAAATCTGCTAACTAAAAACTGAATAGGGTTCCTTATGCAGGACTTGTCAGAGCCTTTAACATGCTAATGGACATTGTGTATCTCCAGGAGGGAGAGTTGGGTGCAGGGTTTCCAGGCATATTTTTTTTCGAAAACTTTTTATTTTGATGTAACACTAGACTCGTAGAAAAGTTGCAAGAATAGTACAAAGAATCCCACAGGTCCTTTGCCCGGATTAATCAGTTGCTAACATTTTACATTTCATTTATCGTTCTCATATTCATATTCTCTCTATATGTACACGTATGTATACTCTATTTATTATTTTATTCCTGACTTGTGTTTTCCTAGGTTGCAGACATGGTAATTCTTTTTTTGTTTTATGAGAGAGTTTGCTCTTATCCACCAGGCTGGAGTGCAGTGGAGCGATCTAAGGTCATGGCAACCTCCGCCTCTCGGGTTCAAGTGATTCTGCTGCCTCAGCCTCCCAAATAGCCGGGATTACGGGAACACAGCATCACATATGGCTATTTTTTTTTGTATTTTTAATAGAGAACGATGTTTCACTATGTTGGCCCAGCTGGTCTCAAACTCCTGGCCTGAAGTGATCCATTTGCCTCAGCTCTGAGAGTGCTGGGATTACAGATGTGAGCCACCACACCTGGCTGATATTTACATTTTGCAGGATACGGGGCAGTCATGTTGTGAAACAGCCTCCGTCTGGGTTTGAGTGATGCCTCCTGATGCCTACATTCAAGGAAGCCTGTAGGTTGGACACCACAGAAGTGAGGCAGCCTCCTGTCAGGTGGCATCTGCTGTCCACTGGTATAGCCTTGGTGACATTAGCTTTGATCTCTTGATTAAGGTGCAGTCTGCCATGTTTCTTGGCTGTAAAGCCCTTAGTTGTTTCCTTTGTAATTGATAAGTAATTGTGGGGAGATACTTGGAAGTCATGTAAGTATTCTGTGCGCTTATCGAATTGTGAACCTCCTAGGTTTAGCATCCACTGATGATGCTGGTCTGAGTCTGTTACTGCTATGATGATTGCTAAATGGGGATTTTTCTAATTATTAAAAAAATTTTGGCCGGGCGCGGTGGCTCAAGCCTGTAATCCCAGCACTTTGGGAGGCCGAGGCGGGTGGATCACGAGGTCAAGAGATCGAGACCATCCTGGTCAACATGGTGAAACCCCGTCTCTACTAAAAATACAAAACATTAGCTGGGCATGGTGGCGCGTGCCTGTAATCCCAGCTATTCAGGAGGCTGGGGCAGGAGAATTGCCTGAACCCAGGGGGCGGAGGTTACGGTGAGCTGAGATCGCGCCATTGCACTCCAGCCTGGGTAACATGAGTGAAACTCCGTCTCAAAAAAAAAAAAAAAAAAAAAAAAATTTTATTGCTTAGAGGCCAGGTGTGGTGGCTCATGCCTGTAATCCCAGCACTTCAGGAGGCTGAGGCAGGAGGATCACTTGAGGCCAGGAGTTAAAGACCAGCCTGGCCAACGTGGTGAAATCCTGTCACTACTGAAAATATAAAAATTTGCCAGGCGTGGTGTTACATGCCTGTAGGCTCAGCTACTCAGGGGGCTGAGGCATGAGAATTGCTTGAGCATGGGAGGCGGAGGTTGCAGTGAGCCAAGATCACACCACTGCACTCCAGACTGGGAGATAGAGTGAGTGTCTCAAAAAATAATAATAATGTATTGCTCAGGGTAGAACGCTTTCCCTGCTCACTCCCTCTGCCCTTCCCTTCCCTTCTGTCTTAGTCTGTCCTTGCAATGCTATAACATACCTGAGACTGGATCATTTATAAAGACATTGGCTCAGAGTTCTTCAGGCTGTAGGGGAAGCATGGTGCATCTGCTTCTTGAGGTGGGTGGGCTGTCAGCACGTCACAGACCAGAGCAGGATTAAGAGAAGGAGGGGTGTGCCACTACACACATTTAAACAACCAAGTCTCACTGTCACAAGGACAGTACCGAGGAGCTGCTGCTAAACTGTTTGAGAAATCTGCTCCCAGTGATCCAACCACCTCCCACCAGGCCCCGCCTCCCATACTGGGGATTACAATTCAACATGGAGTTGTTGGGGACACAGGTCCAAACTGTATCACCCTACCCCTTTCCTTCCTTTCTTAACCTCAGTATGGACTCATGGATTCCTGTTTTATTCTGTAATCCATAATGATCATGATTTATTTCAGTGCCCAATTTTCCAAGATTTACCCCCTGGGAGTACCTGCAAGATGGCTCCTCTCCTTCCCGCTCTGCCTCAGCATAGAGAAAGTCAAATTGTACAGCAAACACCCATGTGCCCCCCACCTAACTATTATAATTGTTTGCATTTTGCATTATTTTCTTTCTCCCTTATGCACTATCCGCCTGTCAGAGGTGTGTAAACTAGAGCAACTCCATCTTGAATGGGAGCTGGGTAAAAAGAGGCTGAGACCTACTAGGCTGCATGTTATGTATAAATTTTCAGTGCCATAAAAGAATTAGCACTCAAATATAAATTTTCTCAGCAAGGCAATTTACTTCTATAGAAGATTCGGCTCACAGATGGAGCAATAGCGAGCACACACACATGGACAAGGGAGGGGAAGGGGTTCTTAACCCTGACGGAGGTTGCCCCTACTGCTATATCATTCTGCTATTGGCTAGGGTTAGACAGCACAGTCTAAGCTAATTCCGATTGGCTATTTTAAAGAGAGCAGGGGTACCAGCTGGAGTGGTGGAGTGGGTAGTTTGGTAGGAAGGACGGTTACCAGACTGGTTAGAGCAGGTGACCAGGGATGACTCAGGTCAGAGCAGTTGACCAGGGGAACAGATGTGAACTACTGATTGGACCTGCTGAGAAAGTTGTTTACTGAAACTAGAGGCAAGGGGGTGAAGGGAACCAGGAAGTTAAACTTTAAACTGGAGAATTAAAGAACAAGAGAGCTGAACATACATACAGAGTCTTTGAAGAGAAACTTGGAGTTCACTATATCTAACATGCATTCCCAGAAGCTAAGGCATTCTAAATCCCAGGATGAGATAGGAGGTCGGCACAAGATACAGGTTATAAAGACCTTGCTCATAAAACAGGTTGCAGTAAAGAAGCCAGCTAAATCCCACCAAAAACAAGATGGTGACAAGAGTGTCCTCTGGTCTTCCTCATTACTACTCTCCCATCAGCACCATGACAGTTTACAGATGCCATGGCAACATCAGGAAGTTACCCTATATGGTCTAAAAAAGGGGAGGTATGGGCCAGGTGCAGTGGCACATGCCTGTAATCTCAGCACTTTGGGAGGCTGAGGCAGGTGTATCACCTGAGGTCAGGAGTCAAGACCAGCCTGGCCAATATGGAGAAACCCTGTCTCTACTAAAAATACAAAAAAAATTAGCCGGGCGTGGTTGTGCATGCCTGTAATCCCAAATACTCGGGAAGCTGAGGCAGGAGACTTGCTTAAACCTGGGAGGCGGAGGTTGCCGTGAGCCCCACTGCACTCCAGCCTAGGCAGTGTTAGATACAGTGAACTCGAAGTTTCTCTTCAAAGAATCAGTGTGTCAGTATGTTCAGCTCTCTTATTCTTTAATTCTCCATTTTAAAGTTTAACTTCCTTGTAGTTTCAGTAAACAACCTTTTCCACCAGTTCATCAGCAGTTCACATCTGTTCTCCATCCCCTGCTCCATCCTGACTCATCCTGGTCACTGCTTTGACCTGAGTCACCCCTGCTCACCTGCTCTGAACTGTTCCATAACCATCCTTCCTGCCAAACTTCCCACCTAACCACTCCGGCTCATACCCCTGCTCTCTTTAAAATAGCCAATCAGAATTAGCTTAGACTGTGCAGTCTAACCCTAGCCAATAGGAGAATGACACAGCAGTAGGGGCTACCAGTGTCAGGAATAAGAACCCCTTTCTCTCCCTTGTCCAGCTGTGTGCTTGCCAGTATTGCATCTGTAAGCTGCACCCTTCTATAGAAGTAAATTGCCTTGACCAGGCATGGTAGCTCATGCCTGTAATTCCAGCACTTTGGGAAGCAGAGGTGGGCAGATCATGAGGTCAGGAATTTGAGATCATCTTGGCCAACACGGTGAAACCCTGTCTTCTAATGAAAAGACAAAAATTAGCTGGGCATGGTTGTGGACACCTGTAATCCCAGCTACTTAGGAAGCTGATGCTGGAGAATCATTTGAACCCAGGAGGCGGAGGTTGCAGTGAGCCGAGACCACACCATTGCACTCCAGCCTGGGCAACAGAGTGAGGCTCTGTCTCAAGAAGAAAAAAAAAAAAGTAAATGGCCTTGCTGAGGAAATTTATATTCATGTGCTGCTACTTTTGTGGCACCAAAAATTTACATATAACAGCAACAAGAGTGAAACAATCTCAAATAAATTAAATAAAAAATACAAAGCAGGGGGCATAAATAAACCACCCTTGTTATAGTGTATATAATCAAGGAATAACCATAAAAATAGGCAACCAGCAGCCCTGGGGGCTGCTCTGTCTTGAGTAGCCATTATTCCTTTTTTTTTTCCCCATTTATTTATTTTATTGCATTTTAGGTTTTGGGGTACATGTGAAGAACATGCAAAATTGTTGCATAGGAACACACGTGGCAGTGTGATTTGCTGCCTTCCTCCCCATCACCTACATCTGGCATTTCTCCCCTTGCTATCTCTCCCCAGCTTCCCACCCCCCACC
>NW_022440509.1:0-6973 GCF_009761245.1 Sapajus apella
TGTTGACCAGGATGGTCTCGATCTCTTGACCTCGTGATCCACCCGCCTCGGCCTCCCAAAGTGCTGGGATTACAGGCTTGAGCCACCGCGCCCGGCCAGCATGTAAACTACTTAACATAATACTAGGCATATGTCACCCAGGCTAGGCTAGAGTGCAGTGGCGCAGTCTCAGCTCACTGCAACCTCCTCCTCCTGGTTTCAAGCTATTCTCATGCCTCAGCCTACCAAGTAGCTGGGACTACAGGTGCATACCACCATGCCTGGCCAGCTGTTGTATTTTTAGTAGAGATAGGATTTCACCATTTTGGCCAGGCTGGTCTCGAACTTCTGGCCCTGAGTGATCCGCCCGCCTCAGTTTCCTAAAGTGCTGGGATTATAGGCATGAGCCACTGCGTCTGGCATTTTTTTTCTAATTAATTAATTTTTTTTTTTTTTTTTAAAGATGGGGTTTCACCATGATGGCCAGGCTGGTTTTGAACTCCTGACCTCAGGTGATCCACCCACCTCAGCCTCCCAAAGTGCTAGGATTACAGGCGTGAGCCACCGCGCCTGGCTCTTTTTAATTTATTTTGTTTTTTGAGACAGAGTTTCACTCTGTCACCCAGGCTGGAGTGCAGTGGCACAATCTCAGCTCACTGCAGCCTCTTATTTCCTGGGCTGAAGTGATCCTCCCACCTGAGCCTCCCAAGAAGCTGGGACTACAGGCACGTACTGCCACGCCTGGCTAATTTTTTTATTTTTTGTAGAGACGGGGTTTTGCCATGTTGCCCAAGCTAGTCTTGAACTCCTGGGCTAAATTGATTTCACCCACCTTGGCCTCCCAACATGCTGGGATTACAGACCACTGTGCCTAGCCTGGCCTAGGTTTTGAAGGAAAAGTTGAGAGGCTGAGAAGCTTGGTAGTGGCAGAACCATGTTCCAGCCAGAGGGAATAACATTTCCTTTAAATTTGTTTTAGGAACATCAAGTAATTCAGTGTGGTAGGCACAGGAGCTTGTTGGAGTTTAAATATAACCCTAAGGGCACTGGGGAGGCATGGACCTATGTGCTTTTTTTTTTTTTTTTTTTTTTTTTTTTTTTTTTTTTTTTTTTTTGAGAGGGAGTCTTGCACTGTCACCCAGGCTGGAGTACAGTGGCGCAGTCTTGGCTCACTGCCACCTCCGCCTCCCAGGTTCAAGCAATTCTCTGCCTGAGCCTCCCAAGTAGCTGGGATTACATGCGTGCCATCACGCCCAGCTAATTTTTTTTTTTTTGTATTTTTAGTAGAGACAGGGTTTCACGGTTTTGGCCAGGCTGGTCTTAAACTCCTGACCTTGTGATCCACCCACCTCAGCCACCCAAAGTGCTGGAATTACAGGTGTGTGCCAACGCACCCAGCGTCCTATCTGCTTTTTAGGAATATGCCTTTGACTGGCAAATGAGGGGTGGGTTCAAGGGGCTGAGACTAGAGGCAGGAGCCCAAGGAGGCAACCATGGCAGAATCCAAGTACACTTGGACTAGGCTGCACCAGGGCGGGGCCGTGAGAAAACGTGGAAGACCGGTGGGAACTTGAGAGGTTTGTGTGCAGGGCTTTGTATGCAGGCCACAGAACTGGTGTGCTGGAAGGAGAGAAAGTTTCTAGGATGAGGCTCAGTTCTCTGGTTTAGAATGGAGGGCTGTCCCTGCAACAGGGACCTAGGAGGAGCAGTTTTGGTGAGTATAAGCGCCCTAAGAATGTCAGGGGAGGTGGCCACAATATGGGCACCGTCAGTGCAGAGGTGGAAGCTGAGTGGTGTGTGTGAGTGTGACAGCCCTGGGAGGTCTTCAGCAGTGAGACAACAGGGCTGGGAATGCTGTGCGCATGTCTTAGGTAGTGTGAGAAGCACCTAGAGCTGACCAGGTGTGGTGGCTCACACCTGTAATTCCAGCACTGTGGGAGGCTGAGGTGGGCAGATCATGAGGTCAGCAGTTCGAGACCAGCCTGACCAACATGGTGAAACCCCATCTCTACTAAAAATACAAAATTTAGCTGGGAGTGGTGGCGCACGCCTATAGTCCCAGCTACTTGGGAGACTGAAGCAAAAGAATCGCTTGAACCCGGGAGGTGGAGGTTGCGGTAAGCCAAGATTGTGCCACTGCACTGCCACCTGGGCAACAGAGTGAAGCTCCTCAAAAAAAAAAAAAAAAGGCCGGGCATGGTGTAATCCCAGTACCTTGGGAAGCGAGGCAGGTGGGTCATGAGGTCAAAAGATCAAGACCATCCTGGCCAATACGGTGAAACCCTGTCTCTACTAAAAAATACAAAAAATTAGCTGGGTGTGGTGGAACACACCTGTAGTCCCAGCTACTCAGGAAGCTGAGGCAGGAGGATCGCTTGAACCCAGGAGGCGGAGGTTGCAGTGAGCTGAACTCATGCCACTGCACTCCAGCCTCGTGACAGAGCAAGTCTCAAAAAATAAAAAGTAGAGCAGCTAGAGAAGCAGGCAGAAAACAGGGACAGGTGCCATCCAAGATGCCACTGCCAACACCAGGCCTGGGGTGGGGGCAGTAACAGTGATAGTAGCTAACATTTCTTGGCACTTTAAACGGTGTGCCAGGACCTGTGCCTGGGGGTCACACACCTGCTCTAACTGTTCTCACCTTATGAGGCAGGAAGAGGTGGTTATTAAACCCATTTTCCAAAGGAGGAAACTGAAGCTCAGAGAAGAGCACCCGCATGCCCCAGGTTCCCCAGCAAGTGATTGTCAGGGCCAGGCTCTGACTCCCAGACCTGGGAAATCCAAAGGCCAAACCGACAACCCCCAGCTAACCCTTGGGGTGGGGTAGAATAACCTGGGGTGGGGCTGATGCTGCCCCCTTACCTGTCTGTCCACAGCGCCTGGCACATGAGTGCCTGTCACAGAGTTGCGACAGTGCCAAGCACTCTCCCACACTGGTGCCCACAGCCACCAAGCCCGACGCAGTGCAGCCTGACAGCCTGCCCTACCCACAGTATCTGGCGGTCATCAAAGCCCAGATTACTTGTGCCAAGGACATTCACACCGCCCTGCTGGACTGTGCCAACAAGGTCACGGGCAAGACGCCCGCACCACCTGCTGGCCCTGGGGGCACCCTGTGAAGTCGGGGGCAGGGAGTGGGGCAGGCAGTGGTTGGTGGGTGGTGTGTAAAGGGAATGAAGTGGCCTAGGCTAAACCCAGCAGCCTCCTCTGACTCTTCTTCCTGTCTGAACACTGCGGCTGGAGCCAGCAGGGGGCAGCAGAGGCCGACAGGGAGCACCCAGGCGGGGCCCTTGCCTCCCCGGCCCTTCTTCCTGCTCCTCCTCCTAGCCTCAGGTAGACTTTGGACTGTGTGTGTTGATGACCTCTCTTTTCCAGGGACCCTCTCCCATCCTGAGCTGGGTGTGAAGCCCTGGTTGTCCCCTCTCTCTCAGTCCTTCCTGTCTCCAGCTGGGAGGTGGACTGTGTCTACTCTTCTGTCTCTATTACAGTTGTCTGTCTCATCCTGTCTCTCTTTGTCCTTGTCTCTCTGCGCTGGCTAATGTGTCTCTGCCCCTGTGGTCCTATGTCTCTCTCTGACCTCTCTCTTAGTCCTCTTTAGCTGTCTTCTATCCCAGCTCCTAACTGGGACGTTGTGTCTATGCAGGAGGCCAGCACTCTTATCTGGGACTAAGGGAAGGGACTTCATTTCCAGGGACCACAGCCAAGCCCAGAGTCCCCCAGAGGCTCCCATGTCAGCCCAGACCCCAGGGTCCTTGGCCTAGGAAAGGAGCAGTGGAGGGGCCCAGGCTCTGAGCTCCATGGGTCTGAGCAGGGTGCAACTCGGGCCTCCACCCGCACCCAAGCCTGCGTCAGCGGAACTCAAGTGTGGGGCGTTGTGCAATCTGTGACAAGGCTGGCCCAGCTGGATGCCTGGGTCCCAGTATTTTTAGCCCCAAAGGAGAAGTGAAAAGGCCCCAGCCGGGATGAATCATCAGTCCTGGGGAAGAACCCAGGCGCCTGAGCCCCAGCTCCGGGAAGCAGGCCCTGGGGAGGGGGCTTCAAGGAGGGAGTGCCCCACCAGATTCCCTGCTTCCCTGGGAGCTTCAGGAAGCTCAGCCTCGGCCTTCAGGCCTGAGCAAGTGCAGGGCGGAGTTACCAGCCCAGGCTCAGATGTTGGGGTGTGAAAGGCTCTAGTGACTCAGCCTGGTTGGAGAACTGCCCCACCCAATACTTTCTGTGCCATGGTTCCCACATTGCCACCCAGTGGCGTCCTGTCCTGGACCCCATCTCTGCAAGGAAACCCCAGGACCATGGAGACCTCTGTGATTCACGCTGAGCCCAAGTCCCCACTGGGGAAACAGAAATGGCCAGCTGCATGTGTCCCAGGAAACTCCTCCCCTTGTTCTTCCTTAAGTGCCCAGGCATGTAGGGCAGGAGGAAGGCTGAAGCACTGTCCCTAGGAGGAATTTCTCCTCCAGGGAAGCCTCAGTTTTGCCCATTTATCTCACTGAATCAGTTTTCTACCCAGTCCCCAGATGTGGGATAATCTCCCTTATCTAAAGTCAGCTGATACAGACTTCAATCACATCTACAAAACACTTCCATAGCTGCAGCTACATGAGTGTTTGATTGAATAACTGGGACTGTAGCCCGCCCAAGTTGACACACAACTGACCATCTAGGCCGCGTGCAGTGGCTCATGCCTGTAATCCCAGCACTTTGGAAGACCAAGGCGGGTGGATCACCTCAGGTCAGGAGTTCAAGACCAGCCTGGCCAACATGGTGAAACTCGCCTCTCTACTAAAAATACAAAAAATTAGCGCGACTGTAATCCCAGCTACTCAGGAGGCTGAGGCAGGAGAATTGCTTGTACCTGGGAGGCAGAGGTTGTGAGCCAAGACTGTGCCATTGCACTTCAGCCTTGGGCGACAGAGTAAGACTCAGTCTCAAAAAAAAAAAAACTGACCATCTAGTCCTTGACATTTGGGTACCATCACATATCTCCTTAACCACACTTCATCTCCAAATAAGTAGGATATCATAGTCCAACGTGACATAGTTATCTTCAATACAGCTGAAATCCACTAACCTTCGCCCAAGCGGAGCCCACCAGCAGTGGTAGAGACATGTCTGTCCATGAACGCACACACACACAGGAAGACTGAGGGACTGCCAGCCCTCACAGGTGGTCAACATCACACACAGATGGGGGCCCGAGAGCCCAGCACCCATGGTACAGGGCCTACCAGTGTGGTGAAAACCACACCCAGGGAAGCCACAGACGTGCAGAGTGGGTGGTCGGGTGATGGATGCACATTTACCAGGGACATGGGGCAAAAGGTGGGCACCAGGAAGTTGCAGTCACTCAGCAAACACATTGGGTATCTTGTGCCCAAGCCCTGTATTCCTGGAGCTGATATTCTAGGGAGAGACAGTACATGTGATAAAAGTAAAACATAGGCCGGGCGCGGTGGCTCAAGCCTGTAATCCCAGCACTTTGGGAGGCCGAGGCGGGTGGATCACGAGGTCAAGAGATCGAGACCATCCTGGTCAACATGGTGAAACCCCGTCTCTACTAAAAATACAAAACATTAGCTGGGCATGGTGGCACGTGCCTGTAATCCCAGCTACTCGGGAGGCTGAGGCAGAAGAATTGCCTGAACCCAGGAGGCGGAGGTTGCGGTGAGCCGAGATCGTGCCATTGCACTCCAGCCTGGGTAGCATGAGTGAAACTCCGTCTCAAAAAAAAAAAAAAGAAAAACAGAAAAACATATCAGGGGTGAAAAATTAAAGCTGAAAAGTGAGATCAGAAGTGGAGATGCTGGGGCCAGGCGCAGTGGCCCAGGCCTGTAATCCCATCACTTTGGGAGGCGCAGGCAGGTGATGTCTTTAGCCCCAGAATTCAAGACCAGTCGGGGCAACCTAGCAAAAGCCCGCATCTGCAAAAAATGCAAAACTTAGCCAGGTGTGGTGGTGCGTTCCCAGATTCCCAGGTACTCGGGGACTGAGGTCGGAGGATCCCTTGAGCTTGAGAGGTCTAGGCTGCAGTGAGCTGTGATCACACCACTGCATTCCAGCTTGGTTGACAGAGAGCCTGCTTTTGTTGTTTTTGAGACAAGTTTCCCCGTCGCCAAGCTAGAGTGCCGTGGTGCAATCTAAGCTCACTGCAACCTCCACCTCCTGGGTTCAAGTGATTCTCCTGCCTCAGCCTCCCAAGTAGCTGGGATTACAGACGTGCCACCACACCCCGCTAATTTTTGTATTTTTAGTAGAGATAGGGTTTCACCATGTTGGCCAGGATGGTCTTGATCTCCTGACCTCATGATCCGCCCACGTCGGCCTCCCAAAGTGCTGGGATCACAGGTATGAGCCACTGCGCTGGCCAGACGGAGACCCTGTTTTTAAAAAAAGAAATGGAGGTGTTTACACAAGCAAAATACTCATTTTTTTCAGTGTAATTAAGTTGAAGATCAAAAAATGGAGATGTATAATTTAAAAATAGCAAATCTAACGCATGAAATGTAACATCTGCATATGGAGAATTGTGTTACTTATTAACATTAAAAGTTTGAGAACTTACACTGGATTGTGGTTTCATGAACATTCATTATGGTCTACATATGTTCCATGTATTTACTTTAAACAGATGAAAGGGTTTTCTTATTTATTTTTGAGACGAGTCTCACTCTGTTGCCCAGGCTGCAATGCAATGGCATGATCTCAGCTCATTGCAACCTCCACCTCCTGGGTTCAAGCTATTCTCCTGCCTCAGCCTCCCGAGTAGCTGGGATTACAGGCGGCCTGCATTACCACATTGCTAATTTTTGTATTGAGACAGGTTTTCACCATGTTGGCCAGGCTGGTCTTGAACTCCTGACCTCAAGTGATCTGCCCGTCTCAGCCTCCCAAAGTGCTGGGATTACAGGCACAAGCCACTGCACCCCATCTTTTGTGTTTTTAATCCTTGTCAAGGAAGACCTCAGCAAGAAGGTGATTTTATTTTATTTATTTATTT
>NW_022440510.1:0-6973 GCF_009761245.1 Sapajus apella
CTCATGGCTTTTGTGATTAGAAATTCTCTGAAGAGCTGAGAGAATTAGGATGAGTTCTTCTTCAATAGAAGTCTGACATGTGGAAAGACACACACATGTGTGAACCAGGACACCTCTAACCTTGCACTGCTGATGACATGGGGCTTTGAGAAAAAATTGCCTAAACTGGGTTAAATCAAGCAGAGTAAGACCATGGGTGAGTAGAATGCTTTGGAAATTGATTATTGCATTAACTCTGAGTGAATTTGGAACACTTGTCAGTCTATTCAGTTATGTGTGTGTGATTTTCTAAGTACATAGTCAAATTTTCTTTCCTAAATAGGCACAGTCTCCAGAACATTACTGAATCTTCCTTTGATCATTTTACATTTTATAATATTTCTGAGTCATTATTTTAAACATCATTTCCTCTGCATAGGGATTGTAAATATGGGATGTGAACACTGGATTGAATCTGTATAGGATTCATGCATCCCTGGAAGGTGATTTTTGGAGGGACATAAATCTCGAGTGTGAACTAGTTTCTCCTCTTTGTCTCCTTCTCATGAAATATGAGTATAGCAGCAACAACAGCAAAAATTAAGTTGAGGATTCTGGTCAATTTGGGTTCATAAATTTATCAAAGTCTTGCCATATTTTACTTTAAAGCACACTGAATGAAATTAAATCTATATCCTCTAGTCTAATTCCCTTTAGTGAGACTGCATTCTTTCAACAGCTATTAGAGAAACATTTTTTTGTTCACACATTTTCAAAGAAGTTTCTGGAGCTTACAACACACAGGCCATCATTTAAACTATAAGAATTCAGAAGCAGAAATTCTACTCACAATTGAACTTCGCTGAGTTGGCTGACATGGCGTTTTAAATTCTAATTCTACTACAGAGCAAACCCAGATTGAAAAGCTGAGGACAAGTCATATGTATTGTTTGTACTGGGAGGCTGCATCATTAGCAGAGTCTTTGATACACAATGGCAAGTTCTGTTTAAGATGTTTCTGCTCCCAGGAGTTTTTCCTAGCGTTCTTCCATTAGACGATATGTAGCAGTGTTCACAAACTCTGAGTGGCATTGACATTAATTTCTAGTAATGTTTAGAAACATTTGTAAAATTTCTAAACATTATTAGAAATTAACAATGGGTCCCCATCCTCCAGCATACAATGTGCATGCTAAATCAATGACCATTATTTGATGCACTATCCCCCAAAGAAAAAATATATGGGTCTCAGAATTAAGGCATGGAAGCCACAATGGCTCCTGTTACTATCATCCCCTGTAACCCACTTCTGGAATGTGTGCTTCCCATTTCCACAATTCTGGGCACCACAGGTGTAGAGAATTCTTCCACCAGCAGATAGAAAATACAGCTGCCCCTTCAACATTTTGTGCACCTTGTGTCCAGGGCCAACAACAACAACAACAAACAGAGTACGGATAATTGCCATCCTGGAAAAGGTACATGGCCTAGTCATCAGGAGGAAAGCTGCTATTCCACATTGGAGAAGTGAGCAATCAGCTTAACACCAAGGTGGTTGGCACACATTAGTATTCCGTCATCTAATTTTAATCATAAACCGATAGTTGCCATAGCCATAGCCTAAGAAAAGTAAACATGAACTTGGTCCCCACAGGAAGGAAGTTGTGGGCTACCCACAAAGTTAGCATCCTTCTACGATTATAAGAACTAAGGCGAAGGGCTCTAGAATGAATCAGAGAGTTTAGCCTAGAACTTTTCCTCCCCAGTAGCAGCTGGGGCTGCAATTTGTCCTACTAACCTTTTTCCCTTATAACCTTACAAGTTTCTCCAAAGAGAAAGTCCCATCAGAGTCCTGAAGGAGCCACTCGGAGAAATTATATGAGACCAAACGGCCACAGAAATATGGAGGAATTGTCATGAATGCTGCAGTGCCCAGATCTCTCTCCCCTATTCCCTTCAAGTCTCAAGGACACATACCCCGAGCTGGGTATGACCTCGCTGAAAGAGATTACCTCTTCTCCAGTGAATCCCTACCCAAGTACTGGGGATAAACCACCAGCTCCTCTCCCCAAAGAGGAGCAACTCTGCGAGGCTACCCAAGCTTCAGGGCTCCCTTTGGAGTCAGCTGCATCCCTGTGGTGATGCATCACAGCCCCAATTCTTCCTCTGCCCAACCCTAATTCATTCCTTTCCCCACACCCCAAGTGCTGAGCCCAAGTCCACTCCCTAAGAAACGTCCTTCACACTCATTTCCATCTGAGTCTGTTTTCTGCGGTAGTCAATCTGCAACAAATTTTAAGTATCCCTGGCATACTAACAGCAAAAAGTTAATATTGCTATTTTACTTGCACCACAATTTTTTATAGATTTGCAGTAATTTTTCTCTTAGTGTCATCTAAGGGCAAAGAAAATTCTTCAATCAAATGTGTTAATACCCTAACAAGAGCTGTACTATACAAAATTATTTTTAAATATATAAGACATCTTTGATTCCTCCAATATAAATACATGTTTATCATGGCCAAACAATGTTAAGACAAACAGAAAAAAAGAAAATTTGATTATGGAATAAAATATTTGGGTATCTGAAGCATCGAAATGGCTAAAATGCTAATTGTACTTAATTGGCATGTAACCTGAGACTGATCCAATATATCAGAAATCAAGTGACTTCTACACTCTGATCAGATTGTAATACCATTTACTAGTCTTTCTTCCTTGTTTTCTTCTCCCTTTCTTTGCTCATCTCTTCATCTCTGGAATCTGTTTTTAAGCCTGAAATCCCAGTAGCTGTACTTTCCTACCCACTGTTATTTGTGTCTGAAACCTGTCTACCAACCTGGATGTTCCTGCCTCTTTATTAGCTATCTGCTGACTCGAGGCAGCTGCTGCCTAGTCCTGAAGTATCTGGCAGTGTCCAGTATCTGCCTTGGACTCCTTGGCCTGGGTAAATTTTATTGCTTCTTAATGGAGAATGCAATGGAGTCACAGCTTACTCCTGGGTTAGGTTCTAACATTAGTCTATTAGGTGAAGAAAAAAGTATAGATCACTGATGATACTCTTGCAAACCTTATCAGATAAGAAAAAAGGAAATGTATCTCAAAAATGCCTCATTGCTGTTTTCCAGCATTTGAATCAATCACTATGAAATATTTGGTTTTCATTTAAGGTAATACATTATTCAAATCAGTGCTGTGTTTACATACAAAACTTCCACTTAGCTTAGCAAGATGCTGACGCTTTAAAAGGCACGAGGGAAAGGCCGTTCCTGTTCATTGAAGGAACTCACTGGAAGATTCCCCTGCGTGATTTAAAGGATTACTTTTCCTTGATATTTTATTTTTGTTGGTTATTATACATTATTCTTTGTAATTTATTTGCCAATAATATTTGTATATTTTTATGGCATACATGTGATACCTTGATACATTCATGGAATGTATAATGATCAAATCAGGTTATTGATCAGGTATTTAGGATATTCATCACCTCAAATATTTATCATTTATTTTTGTCGGGAACATTTCAAATCTTCTAGCTATTTTGAAATACATATTGTTAATTACAGTCACCCTAGTGTGCTATCGAACACAGGTATTTATTTCTTCTAACTAATGTTTGCAACCATTGACTAACCTATCTTTATCCTCTCCAACACACATAAACCCATCCCAGCTTCTAGTAACCATCATTCTACACTCTACCTTCATGAGGTCAGCATTTTTTGGCTCCAACATATGAGCGAGAACATGTGTTACTTGTCAGGGTCTGCCTTATTTCTCTTACTTTAATGGCCTCCAGTTTCATCCATGTTGCTGAAATGAAAAGATTTTTATTCTCTCTTATGGCTGAATGGAATTCCCTTGAGTATACATACCACATTTTCTTTGCCATTCTTCTGTTGATGGACACACAGGTTGGCTCGATATTCTAGCTATTGTGAACAGTGCTGCAATAAACCTGGGGTTGCAGGTCTCCCTTTGATATACTGATTCCCTTTTCTTTGGAGAAATACCCAGGAGTGGGATTTCTGGATCGTATGGTAGTTCATTTTTAGTTGTTTGAGAACTCTCTATACTGCTTAACTTCATAGCTGTACTAAATTACACTCCCATCAACAGTATGTAAGAGTTCCCTTTTCTCAGCATCCTTGCAAGCATTTATGGTAGTTTTAATAATAGCTCTCCTAACTGGGGAAGATGACAACCCTGATTATTAGTGACGCTGACGATATTTTTCATAGACCTGTTGGCCATGTATACTTTAATTCTTATGACTTAAAAACACACATACAATATAACCCAGTCAGTTAGGCATGGATATGATAACTATGAGATCGACTAACCCTGGGAAGTGGCAGGACCTGACCTATGCAAATGCCGTATCTTCCTGAACCCTTCCTCCAGAGCTACTTTCACGTGACTAACTCTGTTTCCACTCTTTCATACTCTTTCTGTTTACATATTTCCCCCCACTTTCATGCTCCTAACCACTCCATTTTAATCTCACTGCACGACTGATTTTCAGCTTTGCGAGTCTATGTGAGCACTGACTCCAAAAGGGACTTCCAATCTGTTTAGCTACTAGATGATGATACAGAATAGAGAAATAAACATAACATTGAATTCATATAACTGTCTTAGCCTTTTACAAATCAGGTCAACCATGGCAATGAACTCTCACCATCCATCTTTTGGTTCATTAATATTATAAGCAAATCTATTCCTCTGGACAGACATTAAACATGAGAGAAATTAACAAAGCTGCACTAATACAATCACAATGTCAATAATTTATAATCTGAGAAAAGGAACTGGTAAACCACATTTTAATTATATAGGTTCATCATGACACATTACTTCTGTGACATTTTAAAATGTGTTCACACAATAATTAATCCAGACAAGAAGGTTGTAATAAATCATAACCAGATACATTATACCAGCACAATTTTCTCTCAGTGTATTTCTTCCTAGCCTACTGGACATTTGTAAGAATACCCCTGGGGTCAGATATATTCATACTCATTCATTTACCAAGCTGTACAAGTCTTTTTAAATATATTACTTTAATATGTTTCCAATGAGAGAACAAGTTAGTCAGTAAACAAATAAATGGCTGAAAATATTACTGTGTATTCATGGATTTCATATTTGCTTCCAGGTTGCAATGCATGGAAAGGTAGAGAGTAACTTAGAATTAAAACCTGTTAAATTCAGGAATATGCTGGATACTTTCAAAAGTTGGAACAGCTATAAAGATGTAAAACCATGTTTCATTTGGGAAAAATAAAAGTTCCTAATAAGAGCATTAAAAATGTGAAGATGAATTTCTATCACTTGTGTTTTGACACATCTTAAATCCATTACTGTCAATGTGCTTTCTTTTGGCAACAGTTCTAGTGATGAATCTAGGTTTAAACACATAAGACATGCTCAACCCTTTGACATTCTGGGCATCAGGTTTCTTTACCAAGTTGGACACTTGAAAAGAAATGCTATTTAACCAGTTGTCTGTGTTTAAAAAGAAAAAGAAAAAAGCAAATTAAAAAAAAATGCTCTTAAAAAGTACCCCCACATCATTAGCATACATTAGCATATCTGATCATCTAAAGACAATTTATTTGGGACAGATATTATCCCAATTTATAGTTGAAGATACTAATATCAGAGAGGTTTGGATTTGCCCAAGGTCACACAGTTTTAATTCTGAAAAGCTTCCAATATCATGTTTAGCTTTTATACCACCATACAACTGCTACAATGGAGCAAATGCACTTTGTTTACACTGGTATCACTAAGACATGGAGCAGTTTCTCACATCGAGTAGTTTAATGAATCTTTTGTAAATGAATGACCAGAGAAATGATTGAATGTCTGAGTCACTGTTGGGTTCGGTAAGAGAGGTGATTTAGCTACCCTTTGGCAGGAAATGAATCCTTGCAGCTCATTACAGTGGCAGCTACAGCTCTAGAGATCTCATAAATTTTGAAGATTCCTAAAACATAAACACTTGAACTCCCAGTTGTAAGCTTTATTTAGAAATTTCCACCTCTTCTATGTGAGTCAAGTTAAGTTGGATATAACTATGAGATGCTTCACTTAAGCCCCATTGTAACCCCAAGGCAAACATCTATACTAGATACCAAATAGAGAAAAAAAATAATCAAAGCATACTACTACAGAAAATTACATAATTACAAGGAAAGACTGCAAGAAGGAAAGAAAGGAATAATCTATAAAATATCCAGACAACAATAAATAAAATATCTATAGTAAATCTTTACCGATCAATAATTAATTTAAATGTAAATGGTCTAAAATTAATAAAATATACAGAGCAGCTACATAAATTTAAAACAGACCCAACTACATGCTGCCTAAAAGAGGCTCATTTCGCTTGTAAAGAATCACAGAGACTGAAAATGAAATGATGAAAATAGATATCCCATACAAATGGGAATCAAAATAAAGACGGAGTAGCTGTTTACCAGATAAAATAGACTTTATATTCAAAAGTGTAAAAAGAGAAAATATAACAATTCCCATACAAATGGAAGCCAAAATAGAGCAGGAGTAGCTATTTATCAGATAAAATAGCCTTTATGTTCAAAACTGTAAAAAAAGAAAATATAACAATTATAAATACATATGCACCACCCAACATCAGAGCACCTAAATGTATAAAGCAAATATTAACAGCTATGAAGGGTGAGATAGACAGTAATCCAATAATTGAAGGAGATTTCAATATCACACTTTCAGCAATAGGAAGATGATCCAGGAGAAAATTAATAAGAAAATGTTGGACTTCACCTATACTTTTTTGTTCACCTATAATTTCAATCAAATGGACCTAAGAGATGTATGTCGAACATTCACAGGATGCATATTCTCCTCAAGCCCACATGAAATATTCTCCAGGATAGATCATATGTTAGATTACAAAACAAGATTAACAAATTTAAGATTAAAAATATATCCAAATCTTTTC
>NW_022440511.1:0-1670 GCF_009761245.1 Sapajus apella
CCCAAAGTGGTGGGTATTGCAGGCATGAGCCACTGTGCACCCAGCCACGTGAATTTCATATATATAAATATCCCAGTAAATCTGCCTTTAAATCTTGGGTTCCCTTTGGGTAACAAGAAATTTTTTCCTGTTCTATCATTAAAAGCTAAAGGCCACCTTGCTATTTCAATGACACTTTCAATGAATATAATTTCACAAGTTATTTTTCAATAACACAAGCCCTGAACAATAAGATCCCAAACTAAATATAGCTAATTAAACTATACATACTCTCTCTTTCTTTTAGGGGAAAAAATTCAGGGACTAGAAGGTTTAGTAAGGCATCTATATCTCTAAAATGAAATATCACAATATTATATCAGAATACAAATTCAGTTTGGGCTTAATCTTACATAGCAAATGGATTTAATTTATGGTAGAAGTTCCTTTTCAACTTAGCAACATGAACCCCATTAAGACCTCAATCTGCCCATTTCATGATTTACATCATCTGCTTCTTGTTTGCTACAGAAGTACAGTAAGCAGGCAAACAACCAAATCAGATAGGAATTTATAGAACTGGAAGATACACCAATTACAGTATGTGGTTTGAAAAGGCAAAAAAAATTATCAAGTCAGTGAAATGGCAAAATAATTTACCTCACCATCTTGGCAATCTTGAAATACCCTACAAAAGCAAGAAAAATACAGCTCTCTCTTCACAAAGCAAAGTAGGTTAGAAATAATGCTCTTGTTCCAAAGAAACATTATTAACAATAAGAACTACCATCGATAGTGCCTGAAATGTTTCCAATAACCCTGCAATATAGGTTCTGTTATCCCCAGGTAGAGGTGATGATAACAGCAGCCAGCACTAATAGTCAGCATATGAACAGTACAATGCTAAATGCTTTATACTTAGTATCTTGTTAATCTTCACAGTAACCTTTATGCACTATCATTATCCATTTTATAAAGAAACAGAAGTTCAGGTTGGTTTGAGATGCAGGTGCAAAGTCACTCAACTAGCAATTGCCAGAGCCCAGATTCAAAAGCCCAGTTAGTTATCTATTGGTCCAAGCCTATATTGTTCCTACTCCAAATGACTCCTCCTCAAGAAGTATTCAAAATACTGGAATATTAATTATGAAGAAAGCTCTCTGAACAGCACATAAATTGTATTTAACTATATAGAAAACTTCTAGAACCTATTCTAAAATGTACCACAATATTACGGCAGATTGCTATACTTCCTAAAGTGAACTAGATTATCTGAAATAAAAACTATATAAGAACAGAACAGAGTAAAGTAGTAATTGGGAGAGGCAAGAAATTTATCCAGGGTGCTTGCTGAGGTTATTTACAGGGAGGGAATATACTCATGGAAAGCTTCCATAAATAAAAAGGTTTGCTGTAAATTCTTTACTTCCCTAAAAGAAGATGGGGAAGAAAGGGCAATCATTCGGTATCCACTCCCCATGGGTCCAGTTTTAACCACCACAATTTGATTAATTAAGAAGTACTTATTGGGCTGGTGCAATGGCTCATGCCTGAAATCCCAGCACTATGGGATGCTGAGGCAGGCAGATCACCTGAGGTCAGGAGTTCCAGACCAGCCTGGCCAACATGGTGAAACCCCATCTCTACTAAAAATACAAAAATTAGGCAGGCAAATGGCATGCATCTGTAAT
>NW_022440511.1:1770-6970 GCF_009761245.1 Sapajus apella
AAAAAAAAAAAAAAAAAAAAAAAAAAAAAAGAAGCACTTATGACAATATACAGAAAAGAATTAAGATAGCAGGCCTATTATTAGAAAACCTCCTTGCAACTTCAGCCCATGGCTGGCATCTGGGATCTTGGATTTGGGGAGTGTTTCCACCATTATCTGATAAGAATGGTCACTGTGCCTAAGCTGTGTAAACAATATGGTTTGTGCTAAACACCTTCTTTCCTTCTGTAGTCTGGAATTTAGGTCTGTGCCAGGCAGGAGGTACCCACATAAGTAGTCCCCAATAAAAGCTTTGGGTACTGACTCTAAAGAGCTTCTCTCATAGACAACATTGTGCATTTCACCTATGTTGTCACAACTTGCTGCAGGGGAAATTAAGCACATCTTACGTGACTCTACTGAAAGGGGATTCTTGAAAGCTTTCATCTGGTTTGCTCCAGACTTTGCCCTTGTGCCTTTTCTGTTTGCTGATTTTGTTCTTGTGTTCTCTTGTAATGTATCCTAGCTGTGAATACAACTACATAGTGAGCCTTGTGAGTCATCCTAGTGAATCACTGAACATGGGGATGGTCCTGAGGACCCCGACACAGAAAGTAAGATACTTTCACATTGTATTTATGAAACAGCTACTCCCAACAAAATATGCCTAAGATACACATGGGCTTAGGGTGGTTTTATTGCCCCACTAATAAATACCAAAGTAATCTTCAAACACCGTGACTTTTTATGCAGTTAAGTAATGTGTATTTTTAACAAGTGATACCTACCAGGAACTCTAGAAGGAAAAGAATCAGGAGACCCTGCTCCAGCACTGCCCTCTTCTTCATCTTCTTCAATTCCAAATTCTCTTCTTCACCGGGTGCCAAAATTCTTCTACATGAAAAAGGGCAGAAAAAATAGTGAGCTGCAAAACTAAATATGCTAGTAATGCCTCACAGCAACTCATTTCCCAGGTAAGATGCTGTTATAAAAAAATGCTGATATACTGTTATCACTGCTGATGTCAATTATATCAATAATAGTAAAGTTCATATTTAGGAAAACCCAGAAATACCTAAAAATGAAGTATAAAATAAGAAAACAAATACAAATGTTTATTTTACTTTAATGGGACAGGCTGAACATCAAATGGGAATTCTTTATTATATGAAAGAATACTCCTTAGGACTAGAATAAGAAGATAAAGAAACATGAATTCTTCCATGAAACAAAATAAAAAATTATATCTTCAATGACTAATTTCTGATCAATTTTATCATGCATATTAATATATATTTTTAAATTCCCAGCCTTACCACCATTTGAGAGCTACACAGTGCATTTGTCCACTGAAGGTCTTAGCAAAATCAAAACATCTATGGTATACTCTAGGCACCAGTATCTTTACAGAAATGTCAGATCTCCAAGAAGAATAAATTCCAATCTCAGAGCCTTCATGGAAATGAATCCTATCTACAAGGTCCTAAGTGAGACACGGGGTAACAGAAAAAGAGAATGCCTCCTCCCTATATTAGTTTAATTAAAAGATCTGAGCCTGGGCAACACAGGGAGGCTCTCATCTCTACGAAAAAAATTTAAACTTAGTCAGGCATGGTGGCTCAAGCCTGTGGTCCTAGCTACTCAAGAGGCTGAGGCAGGAGGATCACTTGAGCCCGGGAGGTCAAGCTGCAGTGAACCATGATCACGCCACTGCAATGCAGCCTGGGCAAGAATGATAGTCTGTTTCAAAAAAAAAAAATGTTGTATATAAGATGCCCAATTAGAGATACTTGAGTACATTTTATTCTCTGTCCTGAGAAGATTTCCTCTCAATCCCATCAAACTGATAGTTTGTAGTAGCAAGGTTATAATTCTCATATTCTTTTTATTATAAAATTCACTATACTGAGTCCTAGCATTCTGAGTCTTAAAAAATTATTATAATCAGCCATGTACCACATAATAATGTTTCAGTCAGTGATAGAACACATATGACAGTGGTCTCATAAGATCATAATGGAGCTGAAAAATTCCAACTGCCCAGTATATACTATATTATACTTTTTATAGTATATTGTTTACATAGAACTTACTATATTACTATACTTCTTATCATTATTTTAAAGTGTACTTTAGCCTCACTCTGTCACCCAGGCTAGAGTACAAAAGTGTGATTTCACCTCACTGCAACATCCACCTCCCAGGTTCAAGCAATTCTCCTGCCTCGGCCTCCTGAGTAGCTGGGATTACAGGCATGAGCTACCACAATTGGCTAATTTTTTTATTTTGAGTAGAGACAGGGTTTCACCATGTTGGCCAGGCTGGTCTTGAACTTCTGACTTCAGGTGATCTGCCCAACTCAGCCTCCCACTGAAAAAGTTGATTATAAAACAGCCTCAGGAAGGTCTTTCAGGAAGTATCCAGAAGGCACTGTTTCATAGGAGATGACAGCTCCATGTGTATTACTGGCCCAGAAGATCTTCCAGTGGGACAAGGTGTGGAGGTGGAAGACAGTGTTATTGATGATCCTGACTCTGTGTAGCCCTATGCTAATGTATATGTTTCTTAGTTCTTAACAAAATTTTAAAAAGTAAAACCAGGCCAGGTGTGGTGGCTCACGCCTGTAATCCCAACACTTTGGGAGGCCGAGGCGGGTGGATCATGAGGTCAAGAGATTGAGACCATCCTGGTCAACATGGTGAAACCCCGTCTCTACTAAAAATACAAAAAATCAGCTGGGCATGGTGGTGTGTGCCTGTAATCCCAGCTACTTGGGAAGATGATGCAAGAGAATTGCCTGAACCCAGGAGGCGGAGGTTGTGGTGAGCCAAGATTGCACCATTGCACTCCAGCCTGGGTAACAAGAGTGAAACTCAGTCTCAAAAAAAAAAAAAAAAAAAAAAAGTAAAACAAAAAAAAAATTAAAACTTTTAAAAATAGAAAACATTGATAGAATAAGGACATAAAGAAAACTATCTTTGTGGCCAGCACGGTGGCACATGCCTGCAATCCCAGCACTTTGGGAGGCTGAGGTAGGTGGATCACTGGAGGACAGGAGTCCATCCTCCAGTCCTGTAGCTTTCAGTGGACTGTAGTTTATATATTTTTATAACAGAGTTCAAATCGAGTGTGTATACTTTTTATAAGAGAGTATGTTGAGAGTTTGTGTATTTTTTATAACACAGTTCAAATACAGTGTGCATATATTTTATAACAGAGTACAAATAGAGTTGGCATATATTTTATAAAAGAGTTCATACAGAGTGTGTATATTTTTTATAACAGAGTTAAAGTGCAGTGTGTATATTTATTATTACAGAGTATTTTGAGAGTTTGTATATTTTTTACAACAGAGATAAATTATAGTGTGTATATTTTTTATAACAGAGTTCAAAAAGTGTTTGTATATTTTTTATAACAGAGTATTTTGAGAGTTTGTATATTTTTTATAACAGAGTTCAAATAGATGGTGTATATTTTTAAAACAGAGAATTTTGAGAGATTGTATATTTTTTATAACAGAGTTCAAACAGTGTTTGTGTATTTTTTATCAAAGAGTATTTTGATAGTTTGTATATTTTTTATAACACAGTTCAAATACAGTGTGTATATTTTTTATAACAGAGTACAAATATAGTGTGTATATTTTTTATAACAGAGTTCAAATAGAGTTGGTATATATTTTATAAAAGAGTTGATATAGAGTGTGTATATTTTTTATAACAGAGTTCAAGTACAGTGTGTATATTTATTAAAACAGTATTTTAAGAGTTTGTATATTTTTTACAACAGAGATAAAATACAGTGTGTATATTTATTACATCAGAGTTCAAAAAGTGTTTGTATATTTTTTATAACAGAGTGTTTTGAGAGTAAGTATATTTTTATAAGAGTTCAAATAGAGTTTGTGTATTTTTTATAAGAGTATTTTGAGAGTTTGTATATTTTTATGAGAGTTCAAATAGAGTGTATATTTTTTATAAAACAGTATTTTGATAGTTTGTATATTTTTTATATCAGAGTTAAAATACAGTGTGAAAATTTTTATAACAGAGTTCAAATAGAGATTGTATATTTTTTACAACAGAGTACAAATAGAGTTTGTATATTTTTTATAAAAGAGTCCAAATAGAATGTGTATATTTTTTGAAAGAGAGTATTTGAATAGTCTATATATTTTTATAACAGAGTTAAAATGTAGTGTGTATATATTTTATAGCAGAGTATAATGAGAGTTTGCATATTTTTTATAACAGAGTTTAAATAGAGTGTGTATACTTTTTATAATAGGCTATTTTCATAGTTTCTATATTTTTATATCAGAGTTAAATTATGGCATGAAAATTATTTATAACAGAGTTCAAATAACGATTGTGTATTTTTTATAACAGTTCAAATAGAGTTTGTATATTTTTTATAAAAGAGTGAAATAGAGGGTATATATTGTTTATAACAGAGTTTTGATAGTTTGTATATTTTTTATAACAGAGTTCAAATAGGGTGTGTATATTTTTATAACAGAGTTTTTTGATAGTTTGTATATTTTTTATAACAGATTTCAATAGAGTGTATATTTTTTATAACAGAGTATTTTGAGAGTTCATATATTTTTTATAACAGAGTCCAAATAGAATGTGTGTATTTTTTATATCAAAGTAGAAATATAGTGTGTATTTTTTTTTTGAGATGGAGCTTCACTCAGATTACCCAGGCTGGAGTGCAATGGTATGATCTTGGCTCACCGCAACCTCCGCCTCCTGGGTTCAAGCAATTCTCCTACCTCAGCCTCCCGAGTAGTGGGGACTACAGACATGTGCCACCATGCCCAGCTAATTTTTGTATTTTTAGCAAAGACAGGGTTTCACCATGGTATATTTTTTATAACATAGTTAAAATAGAGTTTGTGTATTTTTTAAAACAGAGTATTTTGAGAGTTTGTATATTTTTTATAAAAGAGTTCAAATAGAGGGTGTATATTTTTTATAAAAGAGTACTTTGATAGTTTGTATATTTTTTATATCAGAGTTAACACATAGTGTGAAAACTTTTTATAGCAGAGTTCAAATAGAGATTGTGTATTTTTATATCAGAGTACAAATAGAGTTCGTGTATTTTTTATAAAAGAGTTCAAATAGAGTGTGTATATTTTTTATTACAGAGTTGAAATATGTTCGTATTGTTTTGTAACAGAATTCAAATAGAGTGTGTGTATTTTTTATAA
>NW_022440512.1:0-287 GCF_009761245.1 Sapajus apella
TTTTGAGATGGAGTTTCACTCTTGTTGCCCAGGCTGGAGTGCAACGTCGTGATCTCGGCTCACCACAACCTGCACCTCCCAGGTTCAAGCTATTCTCCTGCCTCAGCCTCCCGAGTAGCTGGGATTACAGGCATGTGCCACCACGCCCAGCCAACTTTCTATTTTTAGTAGAGACAGTGGTTCACCATGTTGGCCAGGCTGGTCTCGAACTCCTGACCTCAGGTGATCCACCCACCTTGGCCTCCCAAAGTGCTGGGATTACAAGCATGAGCCACCACACCTGGCCC
>NW_022440512.1:387-1571 GCF_009761245.1 Sapajus apella
CCTCCCAAAGTGCTGGGATTACAAGCATGAGCCACCACACCTGGCCCCCTTCTGTCTTATGTTTGTTGGGCTGTCACATTTCCCCTTCACTGTCAATAATGGACGAGGGGGTTGGGGGCACTGAGGTACCTGGTGAATCCCGTTTTCCGTCATTGTCTTCTGACCGCCCCATGTTGTGTAGCAGGAACTTATTTTCCTCTGGCAATCCTGGATGATCACCCTGTCAAGTACAGTGTAGCTGACCCCTTTCTCTGCCTTTCAGTTAAGCAACATACAGACCTCAAAATGACCGGGGGAGAACACTCTACTTCCAATTCTTTTTTTTTGAGAGACAAGAGTCTGGTTCTGTCACCCAGGCTGGAGTACAATGGCACGATCTTGGCTCACTGTAACCTCCACCTCCTGGGTTCAAGTGATTCTCGTGTGTCAGCCTCCTGAGTAGCTGGGATTACAGACATGTGCCGCCATGCCTGACTAATTTTTGTATTGTTAATAGAGATGGAGTTTCACCATGTTGGGCAGGCTGGTCTTGAACTCCTGACCTCAAGTGATCTGCCCACCTTGGCCTCCAGAAGTGCTGGGATTACAGGCATGAGCCACTGCGCCTAGCCTCTTTACTTCCAATTCTAAAGGAGTCATATCCACATTCTTAGGAGGGAGTGTTCCTCCTTTGAGTATTAAGCTCTCCAGACCCACTGAACACAAAATTGAGGGGTTAGGAAGCCAAAATTCCTCTAGTAGGTAATTGGGAATAGTAGTGAGAAAAGCTACTCCCATATCCCTTGGTCCCTGGGCCTATGCATTTTGGCTGTCAGAGAGGTAGGACCATATATTAGCCACTGATTTCAAGCAGGCACTTCCTCCTACCCATCAACAGCTCAGCTGCGGGCGTTGTCTCCCTCCTGGCGCTGTAACGCTATTCAGCTGCCTCTGGTTTCAGGGCCTCTTTTAAGACCAGTGCGTTCTGGGCCGGGCGTGGTGGCTCAGCCTGTAATCCCAGAGCTTTGGGAGGCCAAGGTGGGCAGATCATTTGAGACCACCCTCGCCAACATGGTGAAACCCTGTCTCTACCAAAAATACAAAAATTAGCTAGGCATGATGGCAGGCACCTGTAATCCCAGCTACTTGGGAGACTGAGGCAAGAGAATTGCTTAAACCTGGGAGGCGGAGGTTGCAGTGAGCTG
>NW_022440512.1:1671-6969 GCF_009761245.1 Sapajus apella
TAAAAATACAAAAATTAACCAGGCATGGTGGCAGGCGCCTGTAATCCTAGCTACTAGGGAGCCTGAGGCAGAGAGTTGCTTGAACCGGGAAGGCGGAGGTCACAGTGAGCCAAGATCGAGCCACTGTACTCCAGTCTGGGCGACAGAACGAGACTTCATCTCAAAAATAAGACAAAACAAAAAACAGTGCATTCCATGCTTATGTCCTTCAAGATGGTTGCTGTGTGTCCTTTAAGGTAGGTAGACAATGTGTGGCAGAGCAGAGTGACGAGTAGGGCTTTCTGTGAAGTCCAGAAAGGGTGGTACTGGCCAAAGCACTGCAAGCAGGGAGAGCGAATTACCACGAGGAAAGAAAGAACTGCCCTCGGCTGGGTGTGGTGGCTCATGCCTGTAATCCCAGCACTCTGGGAGGGCAAAGTGGGGGGATCACAAGGTCAGGGGTTCGAGACCAGCCTGGCCAACATGGTGAAACCCCATCTCTACCAAAAATACAAAAATTAGCCAGGCATGGTGGTGCATCTCTAAAAAAAAAAAAAAAAAAAAAAAAAAAGAGGAAGAAGAAAAGAAATAGCTGCTCTCTTCATGACAGAGAGTCAAGTAATCAATCTGCCAATAGGTGGCTAGCTTGCCTCTTAAGTGATTCTCACAATTTTTGGTCTCAGGAGCCCTTTACACTCTTAAAAATTCGGGATATTTGAGGACCCCAGTGGGTTTTTGATTATGTGAGCTATAGCTATCAATTTAGCTGAATTAGAAATTAAAACTGTATTCATTTATTTAAAACTAATAAACCCATTACATGTTAATATAAATATAAAATTTTTAGCGAAAAATAACTTTTTCAAAACAAAAAATTGTTAGAAGAATGGCATTTGACATGTTGGCAAATCTCTAGAGCTGGCTTAATAGAAGACAGCAAAATTCTAGAATCTTCAGCATTTGATCTGTTGTATACTTGTCATGTAGTCTATGGAAAATTCCACTCTACACTCGGTGACAGTGAATAGGGCAAATAATGTCTCAGTATTAATATCAATATAGATTTGACCTCACAACTCCTGCAAGGGTCTTGGAGACCCCCAGGGAATGGTGCCATGTCGGAAACTCAGCTTGGTCTTTGCTGTTGGCCAGCTTGGCACTCAGCAGCGCCATTGCCGTGTCAGATTTGGTGAGGGAACTGTGCTGAGCCTATGTGTATTAGTTTTCTGCGGCTGCTGTAACAAGTTATCACAAGCTTAATAGCTCTACAAGTCAGAAGTCTGAAATGCATTTCCCTGGGCTACAATCAAGGTGTCAGCAAGTCTGCTCTGCTTTCTAGAGGCTCTAAAGAGAATCCTGTCTTGCCCTTGCCAGTTTCTAGATGCCCTCTACCATCTTGAGAGCCAGCAACATCTGGTCGGGTGTTTCTCACGTCACATCACTCTGCCTGATTCTTCCGGATTTAAAGACTTCTTCCAGGTCAGGCGTGGTGGCTCACACCTGTAATCCCAGCACTTTGGGAGGCTGAAGTGGGCTGATCACGAGGTCAAGAGATAGACACCATCCTGGCCAACATGATGAAACCCCATCTCTGCTAAAAATTACCAGGGCATGGTGGCGCACGCTTGTAGTCCCAGCTACTCGGGATGCTGAGGCATGAGAATCACTTGAACCTAGGAGGTGGAGGTTGCAGTGAGCCGAGATCACACCACTGCACTCCAGCCTGGTGACAGAGGAGTGAGACTCCATTTCTTTCTTTCTCTTTCTTTTTATTGAAATTGGGTTTCACCGTCTTGGCCAGGCTGGTCTCGAACTCCTGACCTCAGGTGATCCACCCATCTCGACCTCCCAAAGTGCTGGGATTACAGGTGTGAGCCACGGCGCCCGGCTGAGACTCCATTTAAAAAAAAAAAAAGGCCGGACATGGTGGCTCACGCCTGTAATCCCAGCACTCAATACTTTGGGAGGACAAGGCGGCGGCGGTGGGGGAGGGGGGCGTGGTGGATCACGAGGTCAGGAGTTCGAAACCAGCTTGCCCAGCATGGTGAAATTCCGTCTCTACTAAAAATACAAAAATTACCCAGGTATGGTGGCCTGTGCCTGTCCCAGCTACTTAGGAGGCTGAGGCAGGAGAATTGCTTGAACCCTGGAGGCAGAAGCTGCAGTGAGCCGAGATCTCACCACTGCACTCCAGCCTGGGTGACAGTGCAAGACTCTGTCTCAAAGACAAAAAAAAAAGACGTCTTGCACATTGTGATTACCTTAGGCGCACCCAGATAATTCAGGAAAATCTCCACCCCCACCTTTGTTAAGATGGTCTCTTTCTGTTGCCAGAGCTGGAGTGCAGTGGCACAAGTGTAGCTCACTGCAGCTTCAATCTCCCAGGCTCAAACAATCTTCCTGCTTCAGTCTCCCGAGTAGCTGGGACTACAGGTGCATACCACCACACCCAGCTAGGTTTTTTTTTTGTGTGTAGTAGAAATAAGATGGTCCCATGTTGCCCAGACTGATCTCAGACCCCTGAGCTCAAGCGATCCTCCTGCCTTAGACTCCCAAAGTGGTGGGACTACAGATGTGAGCCACCGCACCCAGCCATAATCTGTGTTTAAGGTCATCTGATTAGCAACCTTAATTCCATCTGCTGCCTTAATTCACCCTTTTCAGGTGCGCACGGTGGCTCATGCCTGTAATCCCAGCACTTTGGATCTCGAAGGCAGGAGGATCGCATGAGGCCGCAGGTCAGCAGGGCGCCTGGTGACAGAACAAGATTGTGTCGCCAAAAAAAAAAAATAAATAAAAAAACCTAACTGGGCATGGTGGCACCCACCTGTAGTCCAAGCTACTTGAGAGGCTGAGGCAGGAGAATCACTTGAACCCAGGAGGCCATGTACCATGCTGTACATTTAGTTCTGAGGATTGGAACATGGACATTTTTGGAGTGCTGTTACACACATAGCCAGCCATCCCTGACACCATAGCATGTATGTGGGCCCATGAAGCAAGAGCCAGGGTAGCTGGGGGTAGAAGTTGCCATCTACAGGATGGGTCCTCTTGCAGCTTGTCCACTTGGTTATTGAGGGTTTCACCACGATGGATGCCCTCTCAGAGTACTCGTGTGTGTTAAAATTAGCTTCACCACCTGTACCCATTTCAAGCAGCCCATCCATATTTCTCTCCCTTACACCTGCTCATCACCAGTCTCTCGGTCTTGTAATTTGTAAGCCCTCAACCAGCCGCTAACTTGTTAGGCACTGCTCATGAGTCAGTGTGGGTCTGCGCCTCAGGTCATCTCTCCTTCTCATGCAAGTGGATAATCCACACAGTCAGAGGTTCTGCCTGCTGGGACAGAACCTTCATTGCTGTCCTGCAGGGACACCCTGAGAGTGGCTGTGATGCAGTAGTTGTCTCTTTGTAGCTGTGCTGAGGTACCACGCAGACTCATTTAGAAATCACGTCTGTGCTTTTCCTCTGTGTTAACTGGTCGTAGCAACTTCACCAAGTGTGGGTAGAGGAAGAAACAGTGAAGCGATAAGGGTAGATAGCCTGGGAATTTGAACCACCTGCTCATGCAATTTCTTTATGCCTTCTGGACTTGCTCAGACCTGATCTTATGTATGCTATTCAGTAATAGAATGCCATTTCTACTGTTGGTTAAGAGGGGAAGAGAAAAGAAAAAGAATAGAAATGCTACCGTGCGTGTCCAATTTTACAGTCAGGTGGATCGGATCACATCTACTTGTGGCTGCATGGGTCACTTGGTGTCCCACAGTCAGGCCTTCCACCTTCACCATGTCCAGCTGTGAGCCAGGAGCTGTTTTCTTATTTTTTATTTTTTGAGACAGAGTCTCGCTCTATTACCCAGGCTGGAGTACAGTGCGATCACGACTCACTGCAACCTCTACCTCCTGGGTTCAAGTGATTCTCCCGCCTCAACCTCCCGAGTAGTTGGGATAACAGGCACCCACCATCATGCCCAGCTAATTTTTGTATTTTTAGTAGAGATGGGGTTTCACTCTGTTGGCCAGGCTGGTCTTGAACTCCTGATGTCAGGTGATCCACCCACCTTAACCTCCCAAAGAGCTGGGATTATAGGCATGAGCCACTGTGCCTGGCCAGGAGCTAGTTTTCAAATGGTGACTAGTTCTTGGCAGAAGACAGCATGACTTTATCCCAAACCTAATGGCCGGTAACTGTACTGTGATTCTCCTGCTGGAGATTTTCCATACAGCATCATCTGCTACAGTCACTTCCAAGTCATAAGCTCAAGTGACAGGGAGCTTGTGCTGCAGCCTGGACCTGCTTCAGAGCCCTACCTTGTTCCATGCCTCACTCAGACTTACAGTCTTGTGGGTTTTGCAGTAAATGGGTAGAGTAGCACAGCTGAATGTGGTATATGTTGGCTCAAAAATCCAGAGCCCAGTAAAAGATTTTGCCTCTTTCTTTGTAGTGGGCAGTATAAGGTGCAGCAATACTTGTCTCTCCTTTTACAGGAAATACCCTGACATGACATGCCCCACACCACTGGATCTCCTAGAAACTTCATTGACATGGCATATTGTTGAATTTTTGTGGAGTGTTACCCCCTTCAGCTGGCATACATATATTTTGCTAAGAAACTAGAGTGTTTGCAATTTCCTGCTCACTGAGGCCAATTACCATATGCCATCAATGTAATGGGCCAGCCTAGTGTTCTGAACTATGTCAAGATGATCAGTGACCCTTTGGACTAGATTATTATTGACATCGTGAAAGCTGGCAAAGCCCCGAGGCAACAGAGTGAAGGTGTACAGCTGTCCCTGCTACGCAAGGCACGCTATTTCCAACTGTCTTCACTTAGTGAAATAGAAAAGAAAGCATCTGGGGATGGAAGACGCACACCAGGCCAGGGGTGGTGCTGATTTGTTCCAGTAAAAATTCCATGTTTGGGACCACAGCTGCAACCAGCAGTGCACCTAACCTTTTTTTTTTTTTCCAAGCCAAACTGTATCCAGCTTTATTAAAGATACTTTCCATAAACAATCATGGTATTTCAGGCAGGACATGGGCAATCATTAACAGTATACAACAACTTTCAAACTCCCTTCTTTGATGGACTACCAAAAATCAGAAAGCCACTATAAAACCCAATGAAGTCTTCATCTGATGCTCTGAACAGGGAAAGTTTAGAGTGAGGGTTGACTTTTCACATTTAGCATGTTGTTTAACAACTTTTCACGAGCCGACCCTGACTTTCAGGAAGTGAAATGAAAATGGCAGAGTTTATCTGAAGATCCACAATCTAGAAATGGAATCACTGCTCTTTTGACAGGTGCCATCTCA
>NW_022440513.1:0-6966 GCF_009761245.1 Sapajus apella
ATCTTTAATTTCAAGTAGAATTTTTAGGATATAGGTAGAGAAATTCAAATTTGTGTTTGTAGCATATCAATTATTTATCTAAATCCTAATTAGAAATTAATTTTATTTCAGATATATTTACTAGAGATTTCATGTTGCTGTAGCTCACTTATACTGAAAATAAAATTAGCACATTCTACAAAATAAGAGGAAGCACTTCTATATTAAAATATTTTTTATGAGCAACGTAATTTATGTATATGTGATTTCTTTTCTAAAAAATTCATAGCAATTATTAGCAATAGGTTGGTTAGAATCTATGATTATGGTAGCACTATGTTGCTTTGCTTCTAAACACATTTAGACATAATGCAATTGAGATTTCATTATGGATAAAATTGCCTGATGATTTAATAATCTGATATTGCTTCTGCAATTTTTTTCTGAAGATTAGGTTCTATAAAACTCGGTAGATGCTGGATCTCACATTCTTTGTGTCTGTGGGTGGTTATTGGGTCAGAATTATTGCAGAGCCTGAACATTTTTATGTGAAGCAGCTAAAATGAAAAAAGATTTTGACTAGATAAATAAAAGTTCCCCCTCAGTCTCAGGAGGATTAAGTGCTTAGCTACTTGCAGAAACATTACAAATAGCTCTTCCTTCTAATGTATTTTTTATTTGACTTTTTTCCCCATAATCCTTGCTGTTTTCCATCTCAGAAGCTTTTTGCATGTGACTAAATCTTTACATTTTCTTCATTTTAGGCTCTTAATGTGGCCTTCTTTTTGTGTGGCTGGGGGAGGAAGGGGGGGATTTGTTCAAAGTAGAGCTTTTCCAAGTGCCAGGATTCATTCTTCAGCTTGAGGTGGTTCCCTGCTCCCTCACAAACTGTCTATGCAGCAGTCACGCATGAGATGTGTTTGCTTTTGTGAGCATGCCCTCATCACTGCTTTACTCACACGTTTTTACCATGAAAAAGTCATACCTTCAAGATGTGCAGCATGGGGGATGCCTGTGGGTATAGGGAGGCACTGGGGCTGTGCTGCAGAACTGTTGGATACAGAGGGCACAGGCTTTGCCACTCAGAGGGACCACTGTGGCTGTGGGGCTTGTGGGGCTTTGTCCCATCTCCAGACACCTCTGGGCACCAGGATTTTGTGAGTCGCAGATACATCATCATCCAGTGCTGCTTTTAAGTAGTTGGCATTAGCTTCATTAGGTACTTTTACCTAAGTTGGGATATTAGAGGGTAGACATGAAGTAGTGCAACAGTGTTTCCAAGACAGAAAATCCTTCTCTGTTCATTTAGGGCTGGTGTTAGGTATTGGTGGTAGCTTAGGGCTGGTACATGAAGAGAGGTTATGCGAAGCAGCAGGGCTGTGGGATTGGCTTCCTTTCCCCAGGATGGAGGCCTTTGGAGTTTGGAGCTCTTTTCTGGAGGTTCCCAACACCCTCTTTGTAGGCCGCAGCTCTCTACCAGCACTACTTGGTAGATCACTGGATGCATTGGGCTCTCATCTGGTCTTTTGTGGATGGCCTCTGTGGAAAGTGACAGGATGAATTTGAGTCCTGAAATGGTGAAACACCAGTGACTTTGAGGGTTGATTGGCAGTGGCATTTCCTCATATGAAGTACTGTCACTTCACCTTTCCACTTCAACACAGGGCATGTCATGACACTGTATTCCTCAGGGAGCACATTCCCTGGTGATGATAACATAACATGTGATAGAGCAGCAAAATGGTAGCATAGGCTGCAGGATTAAACCTCCTGAGTTCATATCTGATTCAGTCACGTGATTTTTCTGAGCTTTAGTTTCTCACCTGTAAAATGGGCATAAAAATAGTGACTACTTAATAGGGTTATTATGTAGAAAAAGGTGATCTTTAGAAAGAGCTTTGCATGGTATATGTTACATAGTAACACACTCTTCTTCTGCAACTCAACCCTCTTCCTATAGGTAATGAGGTCTCAGTTGGAATACATTTTTTCCTTATTTCATTGTGTTTGCCATATTCATACATATGTATGAAAAACCTAAGTGTAATAAACAGCTAATGTCTGCATTTTGATGATATCTCTAGCCTTCTTTATGGTATGAGATTGGGACTGACCTGTTTCTGGAAATGACGGGGAGCTAAAATTTAGAGTTGCTTTCTGTGAAACAGGTGTCCTTTTTTTTAAAAAAAAAATCATGGCATGAGCAGGGTTTTCTAGGCGGGGTAGAGAAGGTTTTTAGGCAGGATTCCATGGCATGGGAAAAGTAGTTTTCTTATTCCAATGGCAGCAGTCCTTCCCCTCTTCTCACCTTTATGTGGGAGCAGGGTGAGTTTTGTTTTGTCACATAGCATAAGAAAGAAGCACCTACATAATTAATTAGATTCAGTGAGACCAGGAAAGGAGACAATTTGGCTATGTTCTCCCATGGCTCAGAGCTAGAACCATGCTGGGCACTGGTAAGCCTTTCTCTGCTGCCAGGTGACAGCTGAGCTGCTGCTTATTGCAGCAGAACACCTTCTGGGTTTCTTTGGCAGGGGACAATGGTGTTATGAGTTACATTTCAGAATTATTGGGGAAAAAAGTATTATCCCCTTTCTCCAATACCATTTTAGCATCCATAACATGGCAAAGCTAATCAGTGGTAAAAGGTATCAGGAGAGTGATGGGCTGGGGATGGTCTAGAACAGGGATGAGGGAGCTTTCTTGGGTGATGAAATAATAGGGACGTGGGATATACAGGTATATGCATTTGTCAAAACTGATCAAACAGTACATTTATTATCTGAGCATTTTGTTATATGTACCTTATATCTCAAAGAAAATATAAATTGTATTAGAGTCAGTAGGATAATTAAAATTGTGGTTTTACAACTTTTATTATCAGAGCTAGCAGAGAATAGAGGCTCTGAATGTGAACATATAGCATTTGCTAAATACTTTGGCAAAATATCTCAAGGAGAAACATTGCTTCAGTGCCCAAATCCTATGAGCAGTGTTATATTACTTTGCTTCAACTTTAAGAATTTTAAAGATATAAGGGGTCTACCCTATTATGTGCTGGGTTAGAAACATTTTAAGATCAGGAAAAAAAAGAAACATTTTAAGATCAGATAATGCAAAACAAAGATTACTCTGTTTGAAGGAGTGAGCAAATAAATTTTATGATTTTGTATCAGACAGACACTTTTTAAAAAAAGAAATAACACTAAATTTTTCTTTACTTTTTATGTGAACTATGGGATACTTTGTGTTGCTTTGGTGATTGTAAAAAAAAAGTCTTTAAAAAATAGAAACAGGATAAAAATGTTTTTTTAAAGGCTGAGGCTTATTTAAGCATTTTAATTATACTTAAAAATGCACTCACTAACTCTAACATACATATATTTGAATAATTCTTTGAACAGAAGTTTTACTATGAAATGGACTGTACTTAATTGAATGTTTTCTAAGTGCTAGGCTACAGTAATTCGATGAGTGCCACCAACTCTTTACCAACAAGAGTTGATAACATAGCCTGCCCAGCATGCATTATCAAAGTTTTTGTATCTGTAGCTTTAATAATGTCAGTTACTATATGATTGTTTTTATATGTAATTCCAGTAATTGCAAGTTACTAAAATATAAGAATATATCACTTGATAGCTAATATGAATAAATTTACTTGAATAACTTGAAGATACCTTCAATTAAAATGTAATAGCTTTGGGCCTGGCACGGTGGCTCATGCCTGTAATCCCAGCACTTGAGAGGCTGAGGCGGGTGGATCACGAGGTCAGGAGTTCAAGACCAGCCTGACCAACATGGTGAAACCCCATCTTTACTAAAAAAGAATATAAAAAATTAGCCGGGCATGGTGGCACACACCTGTAGTCCCAGCTACTCAGGAGGATGAGGCAGGAAAATCGCTTGAACCCCGGAAGCAGAGGTTGCAGTGAGCTGAGATTGCACCAGCCAGGCTGGGAGATAGAGCGAGACTCTGTCTTTAAAAAAAAAAAAAAAAAAGTAATATCTTTGATTATGTATTGTTTGATTGAATTCAAGGGCCAGCAACCCACATCCTATGTAGGAAACTGTTTTAAACGTTTCCTGAAAAAGCACTATTAAAGGATTAAGTAAAGAATCTGGTGAAACTTTTTTATTGCTCTGATATCATGACATTTTTTTCTTTTTTTTAATGAGAAATATATTTTAATTATATTCATAATTTGGGAAGTCTCATTACTACAAAATGTTATATGTTTCCTACCTTGCAGATAACTCAGGAGGCTGGATAATTCATGCACACTTTCCCATATGGCTACCATGCTGGCTTTAATCATGGTTTCAACTGTGCAGAATCTACGAATTTTGCTGTTGTCAGATGGATCGACTATGGAAAAGGTGCCAAATTGGTAAGCTATGCCTCAGAAATAAAGCATAAATTAAATGGGTATTCTGGCTTTTGTAGTAGGAACCCTAAGATTCTGTGTAGCATTTATTTATTTTTCCTCACTGGCGCTGTGTGCCTCTCACCATAGCAATTCACTTCAGGCTAGATACATTTATTTTACATAGGCAGTGTTACCAATTTTAGCTGAATATGTCTGTTTTGTGATTAATGTGAAGCAGTTTACGCTATTAGGTAATTTTATGCAGTGTGTAATTGTTTTCTGTCTTGAGGCTGTTGGTATTTTGTAAGGTTTTCCAGTAGCATCAAGTGGCTCCATGTTAGGTAGACTCAGACCTTTCCCTGTTTGAGATCAGTTCGTGGCTTAGAAAAGAATTTACAGAAGGGAGTGTCTGATAAAATTGTGGCAAGAGATGGAGGGAGGTTGGTAGGAAGACATGATTAAAACTGCCCTTAGCCAGGCGCGGTGGCTCAAGCCTGTAATCCCAGCACTTTGGGAGGCCGAGGCGGGTGGATCACGAGGTCAAGAGATCGAGACCATCCTGGTCAACATGGTGAAACCCCATCTTTACTAAAAATACAAAAAATTAGCTGGGCATGGTGGCGCGTGCCTGTAATCCCAGCTACTCGGGAGGCTGAGTCAGGAGAATTGCCTGAACCCAGGGGGCGGAGGTTGCGGTGCGGGGAGCGCGCGATCGCCCACTCGCCCGGGAAAAAAAAGCAAAACTCCCCCCCACAAAAAAAAAAAAAAAAAAAACTGCCCTTAGTGCAGAAATGAAATCTTGAAAGTAATAATGTAGAACACATTTTAAAAGGAAATGCATGTTCATGTTAAATTTGGCACAAAATTTTGCATCTCCTGCCCAGTATATTTAATTTAGCTCCCATACTGTGTATTTTCATTCACAAGCAATAACTTCTATTAAATTTAATTACCTTCCTCCTGTGGTGTTAAATGGAAGACATCTTCAAAGTGATGGTGGTTTCCATTAGGTTTGCTTCCTTTCCTATGGCTTTTAAGGGAAAAGTGCAGGCTGGCAGAGGGTAGCTTCTGAATGAAACTGTGTTTTACAGAGTATGTAAAATTGACATAGATTTAGCAGAAAATGATAAATAAAACTTACGTGGTCTTGGCCCCTGCATGGCTCAACTGAATATCTTTCATTCTACATTGATAAAACTCACATTTGGAGACATACTTAGATAGAAGTATGTTCAGGGAAGAAAACCAAGTTTCATTCACTTGTGTATTTAGAAAATTGCAAAATATGTTAAAAGATAAAAGTGTAGCCCTTTGGCAGCCCAGGACTCAATTGAATACATTCTGGACATAAAGCCCCTGGTATTAGAAGACTTTTCTGTTCTAAGTAATTTCTATTGACGATGAGTAATTCAGAAAGTAACAGAACTGTACTACTTCACATTATACATTCTGTGTATTCTAACAAAACCTCATAAGAAATAGAAAACTCAGTGTGTGTACCCAGGCCAGCCACTGCATTGCATTTGTGGAAATGTAACGTATGCATCTGCCTTGAAGCAGTGTCTTGGCCATGAGGTTATAACAAGGTCTGTTATTTTATAGTTTGCACCTTTACTCACTGACATAAGTCAGCTATCTTAACTGTTCAGAGTTACCACAAATATTGATTATTATTTAATACAGGTCTCAGAAGCAGTCCATGATATTGGCCAAAATAGGACATTCCTGCCTTGGGGAGAAGCTAAACAACCATGTACATTGGAGTTGCATTTCCACATTTCCATGTGGAAGCAGAGAGCTGAGTGTGGTGGCTTGAGCCTGTAATCTCAGTTACTTGGGAGGCTGAGACAGGAGAATTGCTTCAACCCGGGAGGCAGAGGTTGCAGAGAGCCAAGATTACGCCATTGCATTCTACCCTGGTGACAGAGTGAGACTCTGTCAAAAAAAAAAAAAAAAAAAAAAAAGAAAGAAAAAAAAGAAATTTCACTATTTGTGTAAAGCTCAGATACACTTCTTCCAAGTTTTAGCAAATTCCTGGATACTGGATATTCTCAGCTGAATTACTGTATTTGGGAGATGTTTCTGTACCTGTGGATATATTCTCTGTTTTTTCAGTCCTTCAGTCCAGATGGTCCTTTTTCATGGTATCTATCCAAACTGCCTCATCTCTCAAACAGACATTTTGTGTGTGTGTGTGTGTGTGTGTATGGATTGTATAGAACATCTGGGGAAAATAGAGGAAGGAGTGAAGGGACATTTACATTTTAGTCTTGGTAGCTACTTAGTTTGACCATCCCTGTTTCTAATATTTTCTTATAATGCCCCAGGCCTTACCATTTTTCTCATTTCTCTCTTTGCTTCTGTTTTCCTCAATGAGGATCATTCTGTTCTCTTGTCTTAACATGCAAAATATAGCATAGCCAAATCCTGTAAGATGCTCTGGAACAAAAGGGCCTTGTGTTTAGCAGGACCAACTGACCTAAGAAGGCAGTCGTGTAATTTCCCCCCATTTCACTAATCAAAGACAAGATCATTACTGAGAAAACTTGAGAGTGATGTTTCAGGTAGCTGCATGTTTATTTGCTGCTGATGGGCAGAGATCAGGTTTTGTGAGTGC
>NW_022440514.1:0-6966 GCF_009761245.1 Sapajus apella
CACAGTTTTCCAAAGTTGCAAAGTGCTGCGAAGATACTGGAGTTCTGACCCCAGCTGAGCCACCTTGTTGAACATACTGGACATTTAATATGAGCTCCAGAAAGACAACATCTAAGGTATAAAGATAACATCCCTGGAGGAAAACACTGTAATATCAAGGATAAACCTGAGATAGACCTTCCCTGCCAGTAACTTGACTACCTAGCAGAACAAAACTTAGCACTATTTGGGGGTAGATAACTCAGAATTTCTACAAATATCATTGATAATGTCCAGCATACAATAAAAAATAACCAAACATTAAAAAAAAAAAACAGGAAAACGTGACTGATTATAATGAGAATGAAGTTGTAGAAGTAGGCTCACAGGTGACCCCAAGATTGAAATTAAAAATGAGAATCACTTTAATGAGTAACTTAAAAAATTATAGAAAAAAATGGACAAAATGGGTAAACAAATAGAAACTTTTATTTAAAAAATGGAAACAAAAATTCTAAAACTGAAAATTATCTTTCCTGAAATTAAGAATTTGTTGAGTTGACAAGATTATGCTGGATAGTTGAAGAAAGGATCAGTGAATTAAAAGACTGATCAATAGAAATTACACGAACTGAAGAATAAAAAGAAAAGAGAAAGTAAAAACCAAACATATCAGCCATCACATACAGAGTGCCCAAGCTGATTAATGTCAAGCCATCTAACATATGAACAACTGGAGCCTCAGAAATAGAAGAAAGAGAAAAAATATTTGAAAATATAATAATTGAAAATTTCCAGTATTGATGTAGAATATCAACTACAAATCCCAGAAACTCAACAAATATCAAGCAGGAAAAATATTTAAACACAACATAGTCAAACTGCTGAAAACCAAAGGTAAAGACAAAATCTTAAAAGCAATTGGGCAATGTGTGTGTAATAATACACCCAGGGTAATAAGAAGAATGAGGGTTGACATCTCATTAGGAAAAATGGAAAAAGAACACAATGAAATGACATTTTAAAAAATGTTAAAATAAAACAGAAAGCCAGTGAAAATGTCCTCCAAAACCAGTCATCATACTACCTAACTTCAAACTATACTACAAGCCTACAGTAACCAAAACAGCATGGTACTAGTGCCAAAACAGATATATAGACCAATGGAACAGAACACAGGCCTCGGAAATAACACCACACATCTACAATCATCTGATCTTTGAAAAACATGACAAGAATAAGGAATAGGGAAAGGATTCCCTGTTTAATAAATGGCATTGGGGAGAACTGGCTAGCCATATGAAGAAAATTGAAGCTGGACTCCTTCCTTAAGACTTTATATAAAAATTAACTCAAGACGGATTAAAGACTTAAACGTAAGACCTAAAACCATAAAAACCTTAGAAGAAAACCTAGGCAGTATCATTCAGGATACAGGCATGGGCAAAGACTAAAACAGCAAAAGCAATGGCAAAAAAAGCCAAAATTGACAAATGGGATCTAATTAAACTAAAGAGCTTCTGCACAGCAAAGGAAACTATTATCAGAGTGAACAGGCAACCTATGGATGGGAGAAATTTTTTGCAATCTACCCGTCTGACAAAGGGCTAATATCCAGCATCTATAAAGAATTTAAACAAATTTATAAGAAAAAAACAAAACAACGCCATCAAAAAGTGGGCAAAGGATATGAACAGACACTTCTCAAAAGAAGACATTTATGCAGGCAAGAAACATATGCAAAAAAGCTAATCATCACCTGTCATTAGAGAAGTGCAAATCAAAACCACAATGAGATACCCTCTCACACCAGTTAGAATGGCAATCATTAAAAAGTCAGGAAACAACAGATGCTGGAGAGAATGTGGAGAAATAGAAATGCTTTTACACTGTTGGTGGGAGTGTAAATTAGTTCAACCGATGGGGAAGACTGTGTGATGATTCCTCAAGGATCTAAAACTAGAAATACCGTTTGACCTAGCAATCCTATTACTGGGTATATATCCATAGGTATATATATCATTCTATTACAAAGACACATGCACAGGTATGTTTATTGTGGCACTGTTCACAATAGCAAAGACTTGGAACCAACCCAAATGCCCATCAATGATAGACTGGATAAGGAAAATGTGGCACATATACACCATGGAATACTATGCAGCCATAAAAAAGGATGAGTTCATGTCCTTTGCAGGGACATGAATGAAGCTGGAAACCATTATTCTCAGCAAATTAATGCAAGAACAGAAAACCAAATACTGCATGTTCTTACACATAAGTGGGAGTTGAACAAAGAGAACACATGGACACGGGGAGGGAAACATCACACACTGGGGCCTGTTGGGGCCTAGGGGAGGGATAGCATTAGGAAAAATACCTAGTTAGATCACAGGTTGATAGATGCAGCAAAACACAATGGCTTATGTATACCTATGTAACAACCCTGCATGTTCTGCACATGTACCCCAGAACTAAAAGTATAATTAAAAAAAAAAAATCTTCCAAATGTTAAGGGAGAAAAAGAAAGACATTTTAAAGAAAAAGTCAGAACAACTTGTGGCTCTCAGAATTATGTTACACAAATGCCAAAGAAAGTTCCCTGGGCTAAATGTGAAGTATTCCAGTTTAACTGAAAAAAAAAAAAAAAATAGCACTGGAAATTGTAACGTGGATAAATACAAAAGGACATTACAACTTTTTTTCTTAAAAAACTATTGATTATTTAAAACAACAATAAAAATATGCAATGAAATTAATAATATATTAGAAGTAAAATATATGGCAACCAAAGCATAAAGGGAGTAATGGGGATGATTGAAATTATGCTGTTATAAAGTGTTTATATTTGATAAGCATGCTATAGTAGTACTCCAACTCAGGTTGTGATAAATTAAGGATGCCGAATCCCTGGGGAAGTAATTTAAGTTACAAAGAGTTACAATTAAAAAAGCACAGTGGCTCACACCTATAATCCCAGCACTTTGGGAGGCCAAGGTGGGTGGATCACTTGAGGCCAGGAGTTTGAGAACAGCCTGGCCAATATGGTGAAACCCCGTCTCTACTAAAAATACAAAAATTAGCCAGGCATGGTGGTACATGCTTGTAATTCCAGCTACTGGGGAGGTTGAGGCAGGAGAATCACTTGAACCTCAAAGGCAAAGGTTTCAGTGAGCCAAGATTGTGCCACTGCACTCCAGGCTGGGCAATCAGAGTGACGTTGCATATCAAACAAAAAAACAAAAAACAAACAAACAAAAAAAGAAAAGCAAATAAAGTAGATAAAATGAAAGATATAAAACTATTTGGTTAATCCAAAAGAAAATAGGAAAAATGGACATAGAAACAAAGTACCAAAGAACAGATAGAACTAATAGAAAATAAAAGCAAGATAACCATAAAAGTAATTACATTCAGTAAAAATGAACTATAAACTTGTATGAATTATCTATTGCTAAAAAACAAATTACCCCAAAACATAGAGGCTTAAAATAACAAACCTTTTTATTTCAGTTTCAGTAGGTTAGCAATTCGGAACAGACCTAGCTGGGTTGTTCTGGTTCAGGATTTATTAAGAAATGCCAGTCAGGCTGACAGCAGAAGCTATAGAGAACTGGGGCTTGATGGGAGCTAGAGGATCTGTCCCTAGATGGTTCATTCACGTGGCCAGTGTCAGGAGACCTCTGCCTCTCAAGCGCCTCTCCAACGGTTGCTTAAATGTTTTTATGACATGGCATCTAACTGCCCAGATGGAGCAGTCCAATGGACAGAGGAGAGAGCCACAGTGCCTTTCAGGATCTAGTCTCTGAATTCATAGACCATCACTTAAGCTTTATTTTGTATCTTGGAAGGGAGTCACTAAATCTAGCCTGCACTCAAGGGAAGAAAATTGGGCTCCATCTCTTGAAGGGAGTGATATAAAAAAAATAAATAAAAAATAAAAAAAAATGTGTGGGCAGGGCCAAGATGGCCAACTAGAAGCATAGGTGATTGGAGTTTCCCATCAAGAAGAACTGTAATTAACGTGTGAATCCTGCACCAGCAACCAAGGTATCAAAATTCTCTCATCAGAACTGACTAGGCGGCTGGCATGATCCATGGAGAGGAAGAGCAGTGTGGAGCAGTGGCCTATCTGAGAGCCAAACGGGGCAGGGGAGCACTGACCCCTAGCCAAGGGAGGTAGTGAGTGAGCATGCTACCCAGCTAGGGAAACAGTGCTTTTTCCTTGGAACTGTGCAACCCATGGATCGGAAGATCCCACTCCTGAACCCACGCCACCAGAGCCTAGAGTCCCCACCCCAGGGCCATGCAGATTCTCAACAGTCTCTCAGGTAGAATCTGTTTAAGCCTGCCAAGCTCCTCGGGGGAGGGGAGACCAGAACCACAGCTGCGGCTATCTGCTGTCTGAGCCATTTGAACTCCTTAGGGGAGGGACAGCAGCCAGCAATGGATCTCATAACTGCCTAACACACTGAACTCCGTGGGCAGGGGAAGGGTGGCATCCATCTCTATAGCTTCAGGCCATACTTTTCCCCTGCTAGAGCCAGGGAGGTTGGATAGCTTAGTCCCAAGAGGTGTCCCCCACAGCCCAACTCATTGGCTGTGGCACACTGTGGCCAGAGCGCCTCTTTAGGCCTGTCCTTGAGCCATCCTTTCTCAATGGGTGGGGCCTCCCTGCAGGAACTTCAGCAACTCCAGCCAGAGGCTCAGAAACAGAGCCCTGATCTCCCTGGGCCTGAGCCCCTAGGAGGAGGGGTGGCCACAGTCCCTGCAGACCAGCAGACTTACCCTCTCCAGATGGTAGTTGTGAGGAATTTGGACAGCCCAGACAAATAGGTTTTCCCCCAGCAAAGCACACCTACTCCATCAAGGGACAAAGTGCTTCTTTAAATGAGTCCTGTTCCCCACACCACCCAACTGGGTTAGACCCTCCCAACAAGGCTTATCAGACACCTTAAACTGCAGCAATCCTACCAGCATCAGGTTGGTGCCCCTCGAGGTCAGAGATGCCAGAAGAAGGAGAAGGCACCCATCTTTGCTGTTCTCCAGCCTCCCTGCGGGACATCTCCTGGTGCAAACTGGATGAATAGGGCCTGAAGTGAACCCCCAGCACACTACAGCAGCCCTACAGAAGAGGGACTTGACCATGGAAATAAAGACAAACAAATAGAAAGCAACAACATCATCAACAACAAAAAAGTCCCCACCAAACCCCATCCAAGGTCAGCAGCTTCAAAGATTGAAACTAGACAAACTCATGAAGATGAGAAAGGAGCAATGAAAAAACACTGAACATGGATAAACCTGGAAACCATCATTCTCAGCAAACTGACAGAAGAGCAGAAGATCAAACACCGCATGTTCTCACTCATAGGCGAGTGTTGAACAATGAGAACACATGGACACAGGGAGGGGAGCACTACACACTGGGGTCAGTTGGGGGGAAATAGGGGAGGGACTGTGGGGGGTGGGGAGCTGGGGAGAGATAGCAAGGGGAGAGATGCCAGATGTAGGTGATGGGGAGGAAGGGAGCAAATCACACTGCCACATGTGTACCTATGCAACAATCTTGCATGTTCTTCACATGTACCCCAAAACCTAAAATGCAATAAAATAAATAAATGGGGGAAAAAAAAAAGAAAAAACACTGAAAAATGAAAAGGCCAGAGTGCCTCTTCTCCTCCAAATGATGGCAATGTCTCTCCAGCAAGAGCACAGAGCTGAACAGAGGAAAAGATGGACAAATTGACAGAAGTAGGCTTCAAAAAATAAGTAATAAAAAAACTCTGCTGAGCTAAAGGAGTATGTTCTAATTCAATTGAAAGAAGCTAAGAACCTTGATAAAAGGTTAGAGGAGCTTCTAACTAGAATATCCAGTTTAGAGAGGAACATAAACGACCTGATGGAGCTGAAAAACACAGCATGAAAACTTTGTAAAGTATAAATAAGTATCAATACCTGAATCGAACAAGTGGAAGAAAGGATATGAGTTTGAAGACCACCTTGCTGAAATAAGACACGCAGACAAGATTAGAGAAATAAAAAAGTGAAAAGGAATGAACAAAACTTCAAAAAAATCTGGGACTGTGTACGACTGAACCTACAATTCATTGGAGTACCTGAAGGAGACAGGGAGAATGGGAAACAAATTGAAAAACACACTTCAGGATATTATTCAGGAGAACTTCTCTAATTTAGCAAGACTGGCCAACATGCGAATTCAGTAAATACAGAGACCACCACTGAGATCTTTCATGAGAAAATCAATCCCAAGACACATAATCAGCAGATTCTCCAAGGTTGAAATGAAGAAAAAAATGTTAAGGGCAGACAGAGAGAAAGTCCAGGTCACTTACAAAGGGAAGCCCATCAGACTAACAGCAGACCTCTCAGCAGAAACCCTACAAACCAGAAGAGATTGGGGGCCAATATTCAACATCATTGAAGAAAAGGATATTCAACACAGAATTTCATATCCAGCCAAATTAAATTTTATAAGGGAAGGAGAAATAAAATTCTTTCCAGACAACCAAATGCTGAGGGATTTTATCAACACCAGGCCTGTCGTGCAAGAGCTCCTGAAGGAAACACTAAATACGGAAAGGAAAAACCAGTACCAGCCACTGCAAAAACATACCAAGTTTTTACAACCAATGACGCTATGAAGAAACTGCATCAACTATTGTGCAAAATTACCAGATAGCATCATGATGACATGATCAAATTCATACATAACAATACTAACCCTAAGTGTAAATGGGCTAAATACCCCAATTAAAAGACACAGACTGGCAAGTTGGATAAGGAGTCAAGACTCATAGGCGTGCTGTATCCCGGAGACCCATTTCATGTGCAAAGACACACATAGGCTCAAAATAAAGGGATGGAGAAAAATTTACCAAACAAATGAAAAGCAAAAACAAACAACCCCCCCCCCCACAAAAACCAAACAGGGGTTGCAATTCTAATCTCTGATAAAACAGACTT
>NW_022440515.1:0-824 GCF_009761245.1 Sapajus apella
CACCAAAATTATGCTTACCTATAATCATCTCTATTGGTTAAATTAATAAGCACATCAGACTAATACCTAGTGTAACAATTTGGTAGTAAATTTTCTTTGGATACTAGATATAAATATGCAAGTATGAATAATTTTAATGTACTATTCATAATGTATGTAAAATTTTAAAAAATTTTCTGTAACTATAATTCAGTTGAAAAACCATATTTCAAAAATATGAATCACGATATTAAGTATTTAAGAAACTCATTCAAAGTAAATCTTGTGACTTTATATTCATACTACTGTCGAAAATACTATTGAATGCATATGAATGCAGGTTGTCTACAAATACTATACATAACTATGCTAATTGTACTCAAGTAATAATTAGAAACCAAAGTATGACAACAGATTCCACTGTTCAGTTAACAAACTGAACTTTTTTTTTTTTTTTTTTGAGCTGCTGTTTTGCTCTTGTTGCCCAGGCTGGAGTGCCATGGCATGATCTCAGCTCACAGCAACCGCCTCCTCCCAGTTTTAAGCAATTCTCCTGCCTCAGCTTCCCAAGTAGCTGGAATTACAATAATGCACTACCACGCCCAGCTAACTGTGTATTTTTAGTACACACAGGGTTTCTCCATGTTGGACAGACTGGTCTCAAACTCCCGACCTCCAGTGACTCATCCACCTCGGTCTCCCGAAGTGCTGGGATAACAGACGTGAGCAACCATGCCCGACTATAAACTGAATTCTTTTTGCTTTTGTATTATAAGTACTTCAAGGCCGGGCGCGGTGGCTCAAGCCTGTAATCCCAGCACTTTGGGAGGCCGAGGCAGGTGGAT
>NW_022440515.1:924-6965 GCF_009761245.1 Sapajus apella
AAAAAAAAAAAAAAAAAAAAAAAAAAAAAAAAGTACTTCAGCCTGCAAATAATCACCTTGGATAATCAGGTTTCTCTCAACTTACTCGTATCTTTTAATCTTTATAATTCTATATTGCTAAATTTAATCCTATTTTTCTGCTCAACTTTTCTGTGCTCTTGGAATGACCTTTACTCTGAACAAATCTGTGTCAAATTTAAAGGACTGAACATCATAAAAATAATCTTTGGCCAAAGCAAAAGCAAAGCAATTAATCTCAGGTCCCAGATAAAGACAATCCTGAGTCAAAAAAAATTGACAAAAGGTTTATTTAGCTGTTAATATGATTTACATGTATTTTTTTAATAGGAGATAAAAATCTGCACATAATCTAAATGTTTTAAGAAAAAGATTTTAATAAGATATTTTCTCTTTTTTTTTTTTTCCTTTTTTTTTTTTTAATCCAGTCTCAGGTAGTCTGTTATGGCATTTCTCTTATTTTTATGTAGGTTAATTAAGCATCTTATTTCTAATTTATTTTTTCTTTTACAATAGCCAGGTCTCTTAACATGTTCTTGAAGTCTTGGAAATCTAAATTTTGCACACTGCATGCACATAAAAGAATGTTTATTGGAGAAAAAGTAGAGAAGAGAAAATTGTATATAAAATTCATGGGTTCACGTGAATAAAGCAAGTTCTCAGAGATCTATGAAGAGATTTAGATTCTGACACAATAATAGTGGGAGACTACAGCATCCCACAGGCACCAACAGATAACTGAAGAAGGAAATTAACAAAATATTAGGACCTAAACTCAACAATTGGCCAAATACTCCTAATAAACACTTATAGAACTCCTCATCTAAAAATAACATAACATACTTTCTTCTCATCACTACGTGGTACATACTCTAAAACTGACTAAACAATTAGAAATAAAACAAGCCTAAGAAAATTGAAAAATCTTGGTGGGCGCAGTGGCTCACACCTGTAATCCCAGCACTTTGGGAGGCTGAGGCAGGCATATCACGAGGTCAGGAGTTCGAGACCAACATGGCCAACATGGTGAAGCCCCATCTCTACTAAAAATACAAAAATTAGCCAGATGTGGTGGTGCGTGCCTGTAACTCCAGCTACTCGGGAGGCTGAGGAAGGAGAATCACTTAAACCTGGGAGGTGGAGGTTGCGGTTAGCTGAGATTGCGTCACTGCACTCCAGCCTGGGTGACAGAATGAGACTCCATCTCAAAAAAAAAAAAAAAAAAAAAAAACAAAGAAGAAGAAGAAGAAAGAAAATTCAAAAACCACAAAATTTCATAAACCACACACACAGACCACAGCTTGACAAAAATACAATTCATTAAAAAGAAAACAACTTGATATCATACAATTACATAAAAATTAAACAACTCTTTAATAAATAATGAAATTAAGGCAGCAATCCAGTAGTTCTTTTAAACAAATAAGAACAAAAAAATGGGCCACGCACAGTGGCTCATACCTGTAAACCTAGCATTTTGGGAGGCTGAGGTAGGCAAATCACATGAAGTAAGGAGTTGAAGACCAGCCTGGCAAACATGATGAAACCCCCTCTCTACTAAAATTATGAAAATTAGGTGGGCATGGTGGCACATGACTGTAATACCAACTACTTGAGACACTGAGGTAGGCCAATGCTTGAACTCAGGAGGTGGAGCTTGCAGTGAGTCAAGACTGTGCTATTGCACTCAGCCTAAACAACAAGAGCAAAATTCAATCTCCAAAAAAAAAAAAAAAAAAAAAAGAACAACAATAAAAAAAATTACATCAGAATCACTGCAATAACACTAGCTAAGCTGGTGTTAAAGGGAAATTTGTAGCATTTAATGCTCAAATCAAAAAACTAAAAATATCTTTAATAACCTGACATCATAAATAAAAGCAAGAGCTAATCAACCGCTAAGCTAGCAGTGGACAAGAAATAACCAAAATCAGATGTGAACTGCTATTTGGACATAAAAATTTTACAAAATATCAAGAAATCCAAAATTAAATCTATGAAAACAATAATAAGATAAATAAACCACTAGCTAGATTAATGAAGGAAAAAGGGATGATCCAAATAAACACAATTAGAAATAACAAAAGAGACATTACCACTGATGTCCCCAAAATATACTGAAGTCTACTATGAACACCTCTGCACAAAAACAAAAAAAAATTAGAAAAAAATAAAAAATTATTGAACAAATATATCCTTCTAAGAATGAACAAAAATGAAATCAAAGCCTTATACAGATGAAGAAGAAGCTCAAAAATTGAATTAGTAATAAACAGCCTGCCAACCAAATAAAGCCAAGGAGCAGAGAGTCACAGCTGAATTCTACCAGATGTACAAAAAAGTACTGGTATTATTTCTACTGAAAATATTATAAGAAGTTAAGAAAAAGTAACTTTTCTCTAACTCATTATATCAGAACAGCACTATTCTGATACCAAAATTTGGCAAACATTAAAAAAAAAAATTCAGGGCCGGGCGCGGTGGCTCAAGCCTGTAATCCCAGCACTTTGGGAGGCCGAGGCGGGTGGATCACGAGGTCAAGAGGTCGAGACCATCCTGGTCAACATGGTGAAACCCCGTCTCTACTAAAACTACAAAAAATTAGCTGTGCATGGTGGTGCGTGCCTGTAATCCCAGCTACTCAGGAGGTTGAGGCAGGAGAATTGCCTGAACCCAGGAGGCGGAGGTTGCGGTGAGCCGAGATCGCGCCATTGCACACCAGCGTGGGTAACAAGAGCAAAACTCCGTCTCAAAAAAAAAAAAAATTCAGGCCAAAATCTCTGAACACTCATGAAAAACTTTTCAACAAAATACTGACAAACCAAAGCCAGCAGCATATCAAAAAGTTAACCCACAATGATCAAGTAGAATTTATTTTGGGAATGCAAGGTTGGTTCAACATACACAAATCAATAAATGTGATTCATCACATACACAGAACTAAAGACAGAAACCACAAGATAACCTCAATAGATGCAGAAAAAGGTTTTGATAAAATTTAACATCTTTCATGTTAAAAACCTTCAACAACCTAGGCACTGAAGGTACATATTTTAAAATAAGTTATCTATGACTAACCTTCAGCCAACATACTGAATGGACAAAACCTGGAAGCAAATGGATGCAAGTGGCTCACACCTGTAATTCCAGCAATTTGGAAGGCAAAGGCAGGTAAATCACCTGAGGTCAAGAGTTCAAGATCAACCTGGCTGACACGGCAAAATCCTGTCTCTAATAAAAACACAAAAATTAGCCAGGTGTTGTGGCGGATGCCTGTAATCCCAGCTACTCAAGAGGCTGAGAAAAGAGAATTTCTTGAACACAGAAGGTGGAGGGTGCAGTAGGCCAAGATTGTGCCACTGCACTCCAGCCTGAGAGAGAAAGGGAGACTCTATCTCAAAAAGAAAAAGAAAAAAGAAAAAGAAGCTTCAAGCATTCCTCCTTGAAAACTGGCACAAGGCAAAGATACCTTCTCTCAGCATTACTATTCAACATAAAATCGGTAGTCCTGATCAAAGAAATCAGGCAAAAGATAAAAATAAAAGGCATTTGGCCGGGTGTGGTGGCTCACGCCTGTAATCCCAGCACTTTGGGAGGCCAAGGCGGGTGGGTCACGAGATCAGGAGTTCAAGACCAGCCTGGCCAACATGGTGAAACCCCGTCTCTACTAAAAATACAAAATTTAGCTGGGTGTGGTGGCGCGTGCCTGTAATCCTAGCTACTCAGGAGGCTGAGGCAGGAGAATCGCTTGAACCCGGGAGGTGGAGGTTGCAGTGAGCTGAGATCGCACCATTGCACTCTAGCCTGGGCAACAGAGTGAGACTCCATCTCAAATAAATAAATTAATTAAATAAAAATAAAAAATAAAATAAAGACATTTAAACAGGAAGAGAAGAATTCAAACTATCCCTGTTTGCAGACAACATGATTCTACATCAGGAAAACCATATACGTAGCCTTGGCAGAAAAGCTCTTTAAACCTACAAACAACTCCAGTATAATTTCAGGATACAGCCCCTCATGCTCACCAGAGCCCGGTCTGTGAAGGAGCTGGGGAGCTCCGGCCTGGCTGGGGCAGCACGGTCAGGTGGCCTCACTTCCCTGTGGGTCACTGCTCGCCACACCGGAACCTCGTACAGCTAGAGCCACTTGTGAAGCCGCTTGTGAAAACTGATGTGACGGTTTTTATCAAAAAAGATTCTTCAGAAACTTATACCATCTGTGAAGGAAGTGGCTCTCATTCCCGCTTGCAAAATAGACATTCTCAAATTCCGAAATGCCAGCAAAGACCCCAATGTACATGAAAGCAGCCAGCAACAAGAAAGGAAAAAAATATTAAACTGAGGGACATTCTATCTCCTGATACAGGTATTGATCGACTTACGACCTATGCAACTTAAGACCATTCGACTTTACGACCACAATCGCTAGCCACGACTGCTCCGCGTCTGGCAGCGCAAATGTTGCCCCGCTGGGCGTACGACAGTGTGGACCAGCTTCCGGCAGCACTACCATCTCCGCATGCACCATTTCAACTGTACATATAGCCTACTCAGCTTACGACCAAATCGTGTTACGATCGGTCTGCCGGGCCCAATAGTGGTCGTAAGTCGAGCACTAGCTGTATCCCCGGCTTGGAGATTTCGCCACACCATCCACATCAGCAAAGAGGGCCAGAATGACATCTTTAGAAATATCTCCTTTCTCTGCTCAGATGTGCTTTACGTAGTAGGAAAAAAAAAAGAAAAAGAAAAAAAGAAATATTTCCTTTCTTCAAGAGAACTATGTACTTTTACCTGGAAACCAGGAGGAAGCACACCTGGGCCAGTTCCCTGGGCATAACGAGTTCTTCTGGGCCAACAGCACCTCTAACTCTGTGTTCAAAGAAACACCCTTCGCAGTGGTCAAAAATGCCATCTCTCTCCCGACCATAGGAGGGTCCCAAGCTCTCATGTTGCCCTTATTGTCACCGGTGACATTTAATTCCAAACAGGGGTCCTGTGGGCCAGCAAAGCTGCCCAGGCTTAGCTGCGAACCCGTCATGGAGGGAAAAGCTCCGGAGAAAAGCAGTCTGTTGAACAAGACAGTCCTCCAGGGAGACACCTCATGGGGCTCCAGCGGTTCTGCATCTCAGCCCAGCCAGGGCAGGGACAGCCACTCCTCCAGCCTGTTGGAAGAGTACCCCGACTGGACAGCGGAGGACGTTTGACGACCCCACGCCACGCGAACTTATCAAAGGAAAGACTAAGTCAGAGGAGTCCCTCTCTGACCTCACAGGCTCTCTTCTCTCCCTGCAGCTGGATCCTGGGCCCTCACTTTTGGATGCGCTGCTGAATGTCATGGATAAAAATAAGTAACACGATGCCAACTTTTTCCTTTGGAGTAAAACGCACAAAAACAAACTAACCGCAGTTAAAGAGAAAGGCTTCTGGAGCTGTATTTGCAGTTTTGTGATGGGTTTGCTAAAACAATATTCTTACAAAGTACTTTTTTTTTTTTTTTTTTTTTTGTTGCCCTGTTTGCAAAAACAATTTGGAAAAAACAACAAAGCAAAACCTGCCTTGGCAAAAAGAGGAAATGAGTCAGTCAGAGCCCATTTTCAGCAGGTATTGGTGATGTTTGGCTCACATATTGTTTGTAGACACACAAGAAATCTGGCTTGGCCAGGATTGACACTAGCTATGCAGGGCTGGGTGAGTCACGTTAAGAAACTTTACTGAACTTTACAGCACTACAATGTTTTCTGAGCAAGAGGAAGTCAAAATCTATTTAACACCTAAACCTTTTTTCTAGACTCTTTTCTATATATTGCTTGGGCTCACCATAGCAAATTCTCCAGTGTTAAAACTTTTCTGTTTTCACATCTGAACTTTATGGGTTTTGGAGATTTTCTTGTCGTTCTTATATATCCCTACATATTGTATCTATACTGCAAAATTCTGACCGTTAGCTACATGTTGGTAAGACACAGGGCAAAGTATTACTGGAACTAAGTTATTTTTAAAGTTAAAATATATTTTATG
>NW_022440516.1:0-6964 GCF_009761245.1 Sapajus apella
AAAAACTACCACTTCCTGAGTACTTTATTAAAAACCCTGTATTTTGCGACTTACTCAAACATTCGGTCAAATCTAAAGAATTCTGTCTTGTAAAAAGAATTGTCTTCGATACCCAAAAGTGAAAAGGAAGGCTTAGCAGGGCAGCTCAGCCAGGCCCACAGGGTTGCAATGTCCTTCTCTGTGCTGCTACAACATCCTGCCTCTTTCAATGACTACACAGGGAAATCACAGTGTAACCCCTTCTCATCGGGAAGCTTTTAAGAACAGTCTTATACAATATATCATTCTGCTTTCTAAGAATTTTTACAGCCAGCACAGTGGCTCATGCCTGTAATTCCAGCACTTTAAGAGGTTGAGGCAGATGGATCCCTTGAGCCCAGTTATGGCTGTTCATTGCCTGTGCTGTTGAAGGACACACAATCAAAAGGGAATATCCAGGAGTTTTTTGAGACAGAATTGTTTAGTTTTTCTTTTCTTTCTTTTTTTTTTTTTTTTTTTTTGAGACAGAGTTTCACTCTTGTCATCCATGCTAGACCTCCACCTCCCAGATTCAAGTGATTCTCCTGCCTCAGCCTCCCGAATAGCTGTGACTACAGGTTCATGCTACCACACCCAGCTAAATTTTTTGTATTTTTAGCAGGGACAGGTTTTCATCATGTTTGCCAGGACGGTCTTGATCTCTTGAACTTGTGATCCACCGGCTGTGGCCTCCCAAAGTGCTTGGATTACAAGATGTGAGCTACTGCGCTTGGCCAGATTCAAGTTCTTTCAACAGTTTCCATCCTCCTTCTACCACTCTTCCTCAGTCAGTTATTCAAATTGCTCTTTCTCTGACTGCCTCTTAAACGTGGGTGTTTTCCAGGGTTCTGTCCTTGACTATCTCAATTTCTGCCCATAGTTCTCACTAGTGATGCTTTCTGATACTACAAGGCTGCTATGCAACTGAACAGACTCCTAGAAATAAATTGTCTCATTCCTCTGTTGTAATTCTAAACTGTGCTTTCAGATAAAGTGTAGTTGAACCAGTGCAAATTACATCACTGTAAAAAAAATTAAATCACTGTAAAAAAAAATGAAAAAGAAAAAACAGAGTGTTGGAGAGAAGGGTGAAGACGCAGATTTCTGTGGGAGAAGGGAGTTTCAAGAAAATGTGGGATTTGTGGAACCTGGACCTGAAGACTTTTAACAGCCCTTCTGGAGATTTGACTATGTTGAGAATCCCTCAGAAGCTTCATCTGTGGCCCATGGTTTTTCCTAACCCTATGTGCTGATGAACAATCCCAAATCTCCCTCCATTTTGGTTTATCCTATGAGCTCATTGAATCGTACATTCAGTCAGTGTTTATTGAATACTCACTATTTGTGAGCTATTGTACTAGCAGCTGAGGATACAAAGATAATGTGACATTGTCTACCACAAGGCAGCTGACAGTCAAAGGGAAGAGAATTTAGTACAGTTGGCTCTCTGTATCTGCAGTTTCCACATCCTCGGACTCAACCAACTGCGGATCAAAAATATTCAGGAAAAGAAACAAAAAATATACAATAATGAAATATAGAAATAGAAATACAGCCGGGCACGATGGCTCATGCCTGTAATCCCAACACTTTGGGAGGCTGAGTTGGGGGGATCACAAGGTCAGGAGTTCGAGACCAGCCTGGCCAACATGGTGAAACCCCATCTCTACTAAAAATTCAAAAATTAGCTGGACATGGTGGCCGGCACCTGTAGTCTCAGCTACATGGGAGGCTGAGGAGAATCCCTTGAATCCAGGAGGTGGAGCTGAGGTCGCTCCACTGCACTCCAGCTTGGGTAACAGAGTGAGACTCCACCACAAAAATAAAAACACAACATAACAACCATTTACTCAGCATTTATCTTGTATTAGGTATTCTAAGTAATCTAGAGATGATAAAAACTATACAGAAAGGGGCAGGCACGGTGGCTCATGCCTGTTATCTCAGCACTTTGGGAGGCTGAGGCTGGCGGATCATCTAAGGTCAAGAGTTCAAGATCATCCTGGCCAACATGGTGAAACCTTGTCTCTACTAAAAATACCAAAATTAGCTGGGTGTGGTGGCACATGCCTGTAATCCCAGTTACTCAGGAGGCTGAGGCAGGACAATTGCTTGAACCTGGGAGGCGGAGGTTACAGTGAGCTGGAATTGTGCCACTGCACTCCAGCCTGGGCAACACGGTGAGACTCCATCTAAAAAAAAAAAAAAAAAAAAAAAAAAAAAAACAACAACAACAACAACAACAAAAAACTATACAGCAAGATGTGTATAGGTTATTTGCAAATATAGCATTATGTCATACGTATAAAGGACTTGAGCACCACCCACCTGGTATTTTGAATGTCCTGGGACCAATTCCTCTTGGATACCAAGGGTATCTAAGGCAGAATTCTATGGAAGAAGGGAGTTTCAAAGGAATGTAGAGTTTGTGGAACCTGGGGCTGTAGATTTTCGCAGACTTTCTGGAGATATGACTGTGCTGAGAATCCCTCAGAAGCCTCGTCCGTGGTCCATGGCTTTACCTGTAGGCCTGTGAATCTGTAATTTTGGCCTTCCTCTATATAAATGGTAGTTCATTAAGGGGAGAGAGTAAAGATGATCTTTTAATCAGCAGCACACAACTATGTTTTGTACATTTACAATGAAGATCAAGTCTTTCTTTCACTCCAGACCCTATTTTTTCATCCAATCTTTTGTATAGAATATTTACAGTTATTTGTATATAATTCCAGAAATATTTAAGGTACAAGTAAAAAAATGTGTGTGTGTGAATTTAACTGAAAGCTTTTTTTTTTTTTTTTTGGGATGGAGTTTCACTCTTGTTACCCAGGTTGGAGTGCAATGGCACGATGTCGGCTCACCGTAACCTCCGCCTCCTGGGTTCAGGCAATTCTCCTGCCTCAACCTCCTGAGTAGCTGGGATTACAGGCATGCACCACCATGCCCAGCTAATGTTTTTTGTATTTTTAGTAGAGACGGGGTTTCACCATGTTGACCAGGATGGTCTCGATCTCTTGACCTCGTGATCCATCCGCCTCAGCCTCCCAAAGTGCTGGGATTACAGGCTTGAGCCACCGTGCCTGGCCTGACTGAAAGCTTTAAAAAAAAATCTCAATGATGTTTGTTTTACACTTAGTGGAGTTTCCATTCCTATAGATTCACAACTTTCAAGCTTATCAGAGGCAACACTCACTATAGACAACAAATATTTATTTTGTTAGGTCCTATTTCTATTTTGAAATGAAATTCATAAAAATAAAACTTATGTGCATACATATTAAAACATTAGTATTATACTTTAAAAGGACATAAATGACAATAACCAAAATAATTTACAAGAAAATAAGTCTCATTGTAACATGCCAAGAGAGACTACAGATTTTCAAAATGTCAAAAATGAGGAAGTATGATAGCCTGGGAAATGCACTCATTCTTTTTATGTACTCTCAAAAGAATTTCCTGAGTTATGATGTAGAATAGAATATTATGAAGTATCAGGAAAGATATTGTTTCTATCTTGAACCTCACCATCTATGAAGGCACAATTTTAGTCCCTAGAACTTCAAAACAGCATGCATGCAGGCCAATGTCTTTCATGGTCATATACCTGACTACTCCTATTGTGCACACCAATTTCAAATAGATGAATCAAGAATAAATTTGAATAGGAAAAAAAAAAATAAAAGGCAATAGCAATGTTGGATGTAGATTTCCAGAGACAGAATCAGGGTAAGATTGAAAAATAATAGATTACACCAAAGTGAATTATTAATTACAATATATATTCACAGTAGATATGCTGTTATTATGGAAAAAATACTTTAAATATGTAGGATTGAAAGGATATTAAATATTTTCAGAATAACCTTTACTCATTTCATTAAATAAATACATTTTTTCCTCACCACAAAATATGTGTGTGTGTGTGTGTGTGTGTGTGTGTTTCCTTGATAATTTAATATTCGGTTCTAGGTCTCATAATGATTCAAATCCCCTCTCTTAAATATTTCCAATCAGTATTATTGTTTTCACAGCAACTTCACTAAGTAAACAAAATTTTTTTTCAATTTATTATGCAGTTGTAAATGTCATAAGAACTAATTTTACTTATTTCAAAAACAGAAGATATGGCCAGGTGTGGTGACTCATACCTGTAATCCCAGCACTTTGGGAGGTCAAGAAGGGAGAATCACTTGAGCACAGAAGTTCCAGATCTGCCTGGGCAATATAGTGAGACTCTGTCTCTATAAAAAATAAAATAAGTAAAATAAAATACAGAGGGTGTATGTAAAAGTGTTACCTGATTCCAAAACTTTTCCTAATTTGACTAATTTAATCAGTCCTTGGCGTCTATGCAGATTTTTATTTTATTTATTTAAAGACAGGAGCGCCGGACGCGGTGGCTCAAGCCTGTAATCCCAGCACTTTGGGAGGCCGAGGCGGGTGGATCACGAGGTCAAGAGATCGAGACCATCCTGGTCAACATGGTGAAACCCCATCTCTACTAAAAATACAAAAAATTAGCTGGGCATGGTGGCGCGTGCCTGTAATCCCAGCTACTCAGGAGGCTGAGGCGGAGTTTCGCTCTTGTTACCCAGGCTGGAGTGCAATGGCGCGATCTCGGCTCACCACAACCTCCGCCTCCCGGGTTCAGGCAATTCTCCTGCCCCAGCCTCCTGAGTAGCTGGGATTACAGGCACGCGCCACCATGCCCAGCTAATTTTTTCTATTTTTAGTAGAGACGGGATTTCACCATGTTGACCAGGATGGTCTCGATCTCTTGACCTCGTGATCCACCCGCCTCGGCCTGCCAAAGTGCTGGGATTACAGGCTTGAGCCACCGCGCCCGGCTAAAGACAGGATTTCATTCTGTCACTCAGGCTGAAGTACAGTGGTGTTGTCACGGCTCATTGTGACCTTGACCTCCCAGGTGAGGTGATTCCCCCACCTCAGCCTCTCAAGTAGCTGGAACTCAGGTACTTGCCACCATGCCCAGCTAATTTTTGTAATTTCTGTAGAGATGGGGTTTTCCCTTGTTACCCAAGCTGCTCTTGAACCCCAGAACTCAAGAGATCCATCCACCTTGGCCTCCCAAAGCTTTTTCTATACATGACTACTCCTATTGTACACACCGATTTCAAATAGATGAATCAAGAGCTAGTATTGTTATATTTCATGTCCTTAAAATATTAGAATATTTCTGAATCTTTGTTTTCATACCTTATCTTTGTATACTTGATTCTATGATTAAAGTTATAAAAACTTTAAGTAAGGCCGGGCGTGGTGGCTCAAGCCTGTAATCCCAGCACTTTGGGAGGCCGAGGCGGGTGGATCACGAGGTCAAGAGATCGAGACCATCCTGGTCAACATGGTAAAACCCCGTCTCTACTAAAAATACAAAAAAATTAGCTGGGCATGGTGGCGCGTGCCTGTAATCCCAGCTACTCAGGAGGCTGGGGCAGGAGAATTGCCTGAACCCAGGAGGCGGAGGTTGCAGTGAGCAGAGATCGCGCCATTGCACTCCAACCTGGGTAACATGAGTGAAACTCCGTCTCAAAAACAAAAAAACAAACAAAAAAAAAACTTTAAGCAAGCCAGTTTATTTTTTTTAAATGTCACTTCATGATAATTTCCAAAATGATATTTTACTTTCATATGAGTTATCTAATTTTCTTCTCACTTAACAGAGACATTATTTAATTTTTGGAATGTATTTAAAGTAGCAGTCACATAATTTTAAAATACTTACATTTTGAGTTTGAATTTTTATTGACTTAAGAAAAATGTAGATAGATAGATAGATCTATATTAATAGCTTTTGTCATTTGCAGCTTCTCAGAGGTATTAAAAAAATAGCTTTGATGGCAGCATTCATTTATCTATGTTCATTTCACAAAAGATCCTTGACTACTAAGGATTCTTGATGAATAATTCAATGAATTCCTAAATGCTGCTGCTTTCTAAAAGTTGCTTAAATGTCAGGTAGTCAATAATCATAAGTAATTTTTATCTGATGCACAAGGAATGGCACTGGAAAAAATAATGTTTTTTCTATAAAATAATTGTTTAAAATATTGATGATGCCCTTTTATTGATGATCTTTTACCATCTCCATGATTTCTTTCAACACAAATATCATTGCTTAATGGCATAGAATAAATTATTTTATTTGGATCTCTTGCCCTCACTATGTTAAAATCTCTTTACTATTTTGTAGGACAGCTTCCCACTCCCCATCCCCCACTCCCTGAGTATATCTTGATCATTTGGTAAGAAACTTCAATATCTAAAGTCTTCTCATTAGATGTTGTTTTGTTTTGTTTTTCATTTTAGTGTAAATTTTAGAAGCATAAAATATTCTAACCGACTGTATCAGAATGCTTCATAAAATGTTTTCTCAATTTTCACAATTACATGTTTATTTTTAGGACATTTTGGAAGAAAAGCTATATTGATAACTTTGTATGTGTGAGAGACAGTGTCTAGCTCTGTTGCTCAGGCTGGAGTGCAGTGACAAAATCTCAGTTCACTGCAACCTCCACCTCCTGACTTAAGCCATTCTCCCACCTCAGCCTTCTGAGCAGCTGGAACTACAGGCGCACACTACCATACCCAGCTAAGTTTTGTATTTTTTGTAAAGATGGAGTTTTGCCATGTTGCCTAGGCTGGTCTTGAACTCCTGAGCTTGAGCAATCTGCCAGCATTGGTCTTAAACTGCTGGGATTACAGGTGTAAGCCAACATGCCCAGCCTATATGGGTTACTTTTACATTGTGGATAAATTTTAAGACCCAATTTCAAATATTCAACTCTGTATTATCTATCTGGTTTTGGAGTCTGAAAACTGTGACCACCTTATTTTCTTAAATAATAGTGATGACAAATAATTGAGTACAAAGAAGATTATTAGAGATATTCTTGAGAGCATGACCGGGTTTGAATCCCAA
>NW_022440517.1:0-6962 GCF_009761245.1 Sapajus apella
GGTGGCTCAAGCCTGTAATCCCAGCACTTTGGGAGGCCGAGGCGGGTGGATCACGAGGTCAAGAGATCGAGACCATACTGGTCAACACGGTGAAACCCCGTCTCTACTAAAAATACAAAAACATTAGCTGGGCATGGTGGCGCGTGCCTGTAATCCCAGCTACTGAGGAGGTTGAGGCAGGAGAATTGCCCGAACCCAGGAGGCGGAGGTTGCGGTGAGCCGAGATTGCGCCATTGCACTCCAGCCTGGGTAACAAGAGTGAAACTCCGTCTCAACAACAACAACAAAAAAAAAATCAACACTTATTTCTCTCTCTTTTTTTTTAATTAAATTTCAAAACCTATGTGCAAACTTTTTTTTTTTTAGTTAAAAACACATTTCTCACACTTTTGGAGATTGAGAAATCCAAAATCAAGGCACCCGCAGATCGGATGTGTGATGAGGACATCCTTCCTGGTTTACTGGCTACTTTCTTGCTACATCTTCACATGGGAGAGTCAGGGGAAGAGAGACAGAGGAAGCAAGACTTCCTGTCTCTTTTTCATGAAGGCACAAAGCTCATTCACGAAGCCTTCACCTTCATGACTTAATTACCTCCCAAAGGTCCCACCTCCTCATAGCATCTCATTGGGAGTTCGAATTTCAACATATGAATTTGGGGAAGGGGACACAAAACAGTCCATAACCAATTCAAAACATTTCCTTAATCTTTCCATTATTTTCATGATCTTAGTGCCTTTGAAAATTATAAGGCATATTTGCATAATGTTCCTCAATTTTAGTTTGTCTGATGTTTCCTCATAATTAGATTCAGGTTATGCATTTTTGGGAGGGGCATCACAGAAGTAATGCAACATTCATTTTATTTGCAGCCTATTATGTGGAGAGCACAATTTCAATTTGTCCTATTGCTGATACTGTTTACTTTGATTACTTGATTAAGGTGGTGTCTGCCTGGCTTATCAACTCAAGTTCCTTTTCCCTTTATAATTTTGTGAGGAAGTACTTTAGGATTATGTAAACATTCCATTTCTCATTAAACTGTCGATTTATTCATTTATCATTTCATGTCAGTATGACTCATCCTTTCCTGTCAGTATGAAATCATAGCCTATTTCAACAGGCTGCAATCTATTACTATCATTATTTATTTTGGTGCTGATATTCTCCATGATTTTGACTGTGGGAACTTCATCAAGCATATTTTTCTGGTTCTTTTGTATACTTGTTTGTTTTACATGTCTCCACAATTATTTAAGCACTTCTTTCTTTCTGGCATAGGATGTTCCAGATTTTGTGCTTTCCTGATTCTATCCTTTATTTTTTTGAGACTGGGCTGAAAGAGACAAAGTTAAGACATGGTTAACTAAAGTTAAGCCCCAGCTGAGAGATCAGTCCTTTCTTCAAGGTGTCCTGGTTCCTTGAAGCAGAGTCTAATATTTAGAAGCTGAGATCAGGGTACCAGTATGATCCTTGCTATTGGGATGTTTCAGGCCTCAAGCTTGCTCAGTGGACAGAGCTGGGGAATGTGTACATTTATATACACACATACAGACATATATACTCATATCTATATTTAGTTCTATAGCCAACTACATATGTTGAAAACTGTTGTTCACACTGATTCATCCAAATCCAGTTCAATACTACACAGTTTATTTTCATTTTCTGCCTTGCCATATTTGTAACATCTTTTTCTGAGAGTGAGAAACTGACTAAATTATCCCTAATATATTTATTTACTTGATTGATATCCCTGTATAAATGCAATCTCCATTGCTGCTGCTGCACTTCCCTTCTTACCATCTTTGGGCTCTAACATCCCACATTGGTCTCCCCTTTCTTTTCTTTTTTCTTTTTTTTTTGAGACTGGGTCTTTCTCGGTCACTCAGGCTGGAGTGCAGTGGCGCCATCTTAGCTCACTGCAACCTCTGCTTCCCAGGCTCAAGCAATCCTCCTGCTTCAGACTCCCAAGTAGCTGGGACCAATTCACCCACCTCAGCCTCAAAAAATGCTTGGATTACCGGCATGAGCCACTATGCCTGGCCTATGGTCTCTCCTTTCTAAGCGGTGACTTCCTCATCTGGCTTAGGCCCCGACACCCTATGCCTGCCCCTTTCCCCATGGACTCCTCCTCACTGCATTAGGGTTCTGACTCCCTATGCTGGTTCAACCCTGAAGGACACCCTCCTGACCCCACCAGGCTCTGACTTTTCATCCTGAGCCTCCTCCTGGGTGGACCTCCTCCTCATTACACTCAGCAGATGACTCCCCTTGCTGAGCTGTCCCTCTGTGGCAATGCCCCTCTCACCCGACCCAGGTTATAACATCCCAGTCTGGACCCTTGCACTGCAGAGACGTCCTCATCATTGTTTTGAGGCTCTGACATCCTACTCCAAGCCTTCCCCTTCAGGGAGACACCTTCTTGATACTGAGTATTAGAGCCTGACCAAGATGAAAAGGGAATTCCCAAAAAGAGGCAGTCTCGTGTGGGAGTCAGAACTTGAGCAAGGTAAGGTGGGTGTCAGGCTCTGGCAGTCAGCCTCAGCGCAGAGCTGCTTCCTTGCGTGGACCCCTCCACATCTTGTTTAGGTTCAGACAGTCTATTCTGAGCTGCATGGATCCTACCCCTGCATCGACTCTTTCCTCTTGAGCTCTTATACTCTCAGCCTTCCTTGGTGTTACAGACTGCAACTACCTTGAAAAAAGAACTAAATGTGAGGGCTTGCTCTTTCAGATATCAAAACTTATTATAAAGCTACAGTAAATAAGGCTGTATTGTATAGAGGCAAGGGATAGCCAAATAGAATAATATTGAATGTTGACACAAATCCGTTCGCAGTCGCCTGGTATGAGACAAAGATGGTCTGCAGAGCAGGGGGGAAAGGGTGGGCTTCAATGAATGAAGCTTTCCTGTCCTCTTTAAGGAATCACTGCCTTTCATAAGGTTGTGAGGATACTGACCAGTGTTATCATCTAGAGGCTATATTGTTTACCTTATTTATGTCTCCAATCCCCCAAAATCAAATTTTTAGGCAGCTAGCCATGTAAGAAAAAGAAAAGAAATGTAACCCTTACCCAAAAGTCTTATATGGTTATTAGGCACCTACTGAGAAAGAGTGTTCTAAGAGGGGTTAAGGTTGAAGCTCCAGATCTCTGAAGGACCTGACTTCAGAAGTTGCAACATTCACCTGATCCAGGGCTGCCCACCTGTGAAGGAGATTGAGGTGGAGTAGAAGCAAACCTCAAGTGGGGCCACCTTTGCTCAAGAATAGAATAGAAAAAGGTTAGTTTCTTGGCCAACAGAAACATATTAGGAACCATCCAAGTGAGATTTTGGAAGCAAAATTTCAAGAAAAAGAACTTTTGGCTCTGTTTCCTAAGGAAGAGGTAGATGCTGTCACGTTATCAGAGAATGGGTCTAGTCTGAGAGGCCCATGCTAGAAAATGGCCTGGTAATGGAGCAACAGCAACATTTAGTGACAAATTTCTCCAAACCCATCTCCTCTGGGAAATGGAACTTTTTTTTTTTTGAGCTGGGGGTTTCACTCTGTCACCCAGGCTGTAGTGCAGTGGCATGATCACAGTTCATTTCAGCCTCAACCTCCTGGGTTCAAGTAATCCTCCTAATTCATCCTCCTGAGTAGCTGGGGCTATAGGCATGTGCCACTATGCCTGGCTAACTTTTTATATTATTTGTAAAAACAGGGGTCTCCTTATGTTGATCAGGCTGGTCTTGAACTCCTGGACTTAAGCCATCCTCCACTTGGCCTCTCAAAGTGCTGGGATTACAGGGATGCGCCAAGACTCCCGGTTGGAAGTGGGCCTTTTGGGAAACTACTATTCTCTCAGTGGGGCCTTAACAGCAAATAGTGAAAATGCTTTAGGCATTTTAGCTGATGCAAATTCAACTCTAAGGCATTATTGAGAAGCTAAAAAACCAAACCAAACCAAATGGATATTAGACTACATTTAGATATGTATATTTTATTTATTTATTAATGTATTTATTCTGTAAATATTTATCAATTGTTGTAGCAAAGACTGGCTAGATGTTGATCCAACCAATTTTGTTTTATTCCCAAGGCAATTGCTGAACTACATTTTCTATCAATCCTCAGAATAAGATGTGGTCAATGACTGAATTCTGTACAGTGGAATGGAGTAGAGTGAAATACATCATTCCCGGGTTTGGCCTGTCAAATCTTCCTTTTTTTTTTTTTAATTTTTATTTTGAGATGGAGTCTCACTCTGTCACCAGCCTGGTGTGCAGTGGCGTGATCTCAGCTCACTGCAACCTCTGCCTCCCAGGATCAAGTGATTCTCCTGCCTCTGCCTCCTGAGTAGGTGGGAATACAGGTGCGTGCCAGCATGCCTGGCTAATTTTTGTATTTTTAGTAGAGACGGGGTTTCACCATGTTGGTCAGGATGATTTCGATCTCTTGACCTCGTGATCTGCCCGCCTTGGCCTTCTGAAATGCTGGGATTACAGGTTTGAGCCACCGCGCCCGGCCAGCCTGTCAAATCTCATGCATGATTCTGTACCTTTATGGGCCAGCCTCTCCTTGGGTGGATACTCCAAGAACTTTGGAGTTGGTGGAGCCACAAGACGGATCTGAGATCTTTGCTAAGGAAGGGCTCCCCTGGCTGGTTTATAGCTGACTGTGACATAAGAGAGAAATAAACTTTGATTTTCTTAAGCTCCCCAGAGTTTTGAGATTGTTACAGCCATTAGTCTTCCCTGATTAATACAAATGCAATGCTTATTTATTCTGTGCCAGCCTCATTCTGGGTACTAGGGATGCAATAGGAAACAAATAGGAGAGACATGGTTCCTCCTCTCACAGGAGATACCTTAGGAAAGGGGTGGCACACAATAAACAGTGACAACTTACATTTGCATGGTGCTTTACTGTTTATAAAGTGCTTTCATGAGCACCAACTCATTTGATTTTTTTTTTTTTTTTTTTTTGAGACGGAGTCTTGCTCTGTCGCCCATGCTGGAGTGCAGCGGCGCAATCTTTGCTCACTGCAACCTCTGCCTCCCAGGTTCAAGGGATTCTCCATCCTCAGCCTCCTGAGTAGCTGGGATCACAGGCGCCTGCCACCACGCCTGGCTAATTTTTGTATTGTTAGTGGAGACGGGGTTTCACCACATGGGCCAGGCTGGTCTGGAACTCCTGAGCTCGTGATCCGCCCACCCCCACCTCCCAAAGTGCTGGGTATACAGGCTTGAGCCACTGCGCCTGGCCCAATTTTTATAACAGTGTTTTACAGATAAGGAAACAAAGGCTCAAAGGTTTTAAATGTCTTATGTGAGACAAGGAATTAGGAACTAGACACATGAATCAGTTTTCTGACTCCTGACCCATTATTCACAATGATTCTCAGGTATGAGGACATGACAGAGCAAGAAAAGTGCTAATGCTTATCAGAAAATTCCATTATTCAATTTTATGTCTTAAAATAATGTACTCTGCAGAAGTGTGAGAGTATTCATGGCAGCCTTGATTGTAATGGCAAAATATGGAAAACAAAGATTTAAATATCCATTGGCAAAAGAATGTACATATTGTGGTATATCCAGAGAACAGAAAATTATATAATAGGGAAAATAAATAAATTAGGGATTCAAGTATCCCTAGTTTCAAGGATGAATCTCACAATCATGATGAATAACAAAGGCAAGATGAAGACTACATAGAGTATAAACCATTACAAAGGTTTAAGGCAGAGTCCTTTTATGCATTTGTTTTTTCAGGAACACCACAAAAGATAATGCTGTATTCTCCTCAATGGTTCATATAGAGAGGTATACAATGTCTATTTGTCCAATTATTAGTGATTTTCACTTTGATCACAATAGAGTATCTCCCATGTCTCTCCACTGTAAAGTTACTGTTTTTCCTTTTTATTTTTATTTTTGAGATGCAGTCTCACTCTGTCACCCAGGCTGGTGTGCAGTGACACGTTCTTGGCTCACTACAACCTCCACCTCCCAGGTTCAAGTGATTCTCCTGCTTCAGCCTCCCAAGTAGCTGGGAGTACAGACACCTGCCACCACACCTGGCTAATTTTTGTATTTTTAGTAGAGATGGGGTTTTATTATGCAGGCCACGCTTGTCTTGAGCTGCTGACCTTGTGATCCACCCACCTCCGCCTCCCAAAGTGCTGGGATTACAGGTGTGAGCCACCGTGCCCCGCCTATTTTTCCTTTTTAAATGATAAATGTTTTGTAGGGAGTTACATTGAGATATGTAAAAATATGGCAAACTATATAAAGAAAAAAAGACAGTGAAAACTCTTGATGCAGCAATTCCACTTTTTTCTTTATTTTTTTTTCATTTTCTTAAAAATTTAAAAATTAATTATAAAAATTTTTTTTTTCCTCCACCACTGATTAAGACTAAGGTGGCAGGTATTAGGGGTAATATTCATTTAGCCTTCTGAGCTTTCTGGGCAGACTTGGTGACCTTGCCAGCCCCAGCAGCCTTCTGGTCCACTGCTTTGATGACACCCATGGCAACTGTCTGTCTCATATCACGAACAGCAAAGTGACCGAGAGGTGGATAGTCTGAGAAGCTCTCAACACACATGGGCTTGCCAGGAACCATATCAACGATGGCAGCATCACCAGACTTCAAGAATTTAGGGCCATCTTCCAGCTTTTTACCAGAACGGTGATCAATCTTTTCCTTCAGCTCAGCAAACTTGCATGCGATGTGAGCCGTGTGGCAATCCAGTACAGGGGCATCGCCAGCACTGATTTGGCCTGGATGGTTCAGGATGATCACCTGAGCAATGAAGCCAGCTGCTTCCATTGGTGGGTCATTCTTGCTGTCACCAGCAATGTTGCCACGACGAACATCTTTGACAGACACATTGTTGACATTGAAGCCCACATTGTCCCCAGGAAGAGCTTCACTCAAAGCTTCATGGTGCATTTCAACAGATTTCACTTC